>NW_017100262.1:749698-752877 GCF_001263275.1 Habropoda laboriosa
TCGATTGGTAAAAGGGTGGAAATAATTTCTACGGGCCAGCAGACGGGGTGGTTCGTACGCTACTGAATTTCGTAGAATTCGTTAGCTGTGATTATTTCAATAGAGAGAGGTAGATTGAAGGGGATGGAAAAGTTCAGAGAAATTGGTTTAATAATTGAGATATATCTTTAATATGTAATCTATATATATTACTATACTACATCTATAGATAATCTCTCAAATCCCTAGCCAAGTGACGCTCATAAACATTTCGCTTTAAAACGTAAAAATTTCCCGTACCCCGGTTTAGTGTAACGCGTAGCTCTCGACCGTCGTTACACTGATCCGGGGAGAGCTGCATATAGTCTGAAGAGGATATACAGCGTGGTCAAGGTCGAACGTGAAATTTTTCGTTTTTCCGATTGGAACTGAATCAGAACCTAATTACCTCTTCGTACGTAGCTTTAAGAGGCGTAGAACGAGGGTTAATATGCTAATCTTACAATTTTATCACGTAAAGAACGAAACGACGTTTATAGTCTTACAGAAACTGCCAACGCAATCGGATAGGTTAAACCAACTTGCCAAGGCACGAATCGAAAGCTGCTATACGAAGATTAGCCGGCTCAGTGCCACTTAGCGAAATCATACCACCCAATAAAAAGTTCTACCCGCGCAAATCGGTGGTACTATCGAGTTTTAAAGGGTCGGTGATTGTTTCAAGAGCAGCGAAAAGGCACGGTCCGTTGCTCGTAACCTATTTCCAAAATTAAGGCTGAAACGGTATAAGGGGTGGCTGTTTAATTAACGAAAGTACAAAGGTAGAACGAGTCTCTTTACCCCGTATCGTTCCGCGCCATTCCACCTTCAAATCTCTTTCGAGGTCTAGGTTAGGGTATATATACTTTCCCTTCTTCGATTCTTCTACCGTGTTCTTCTTCTTCCACTCCCCTCCAAGCAACTGGGAGAAACTTTCTCCTTGGTTTGACATTTCGGTAACCGTTTTATCGTTCGCTCTTTAACGTCCTATTAATTAGAGAACTTTCCGAACAATGACTTTATTTAACCTTCGACCTTTCCACCCCCCGTTTTGCCGGTCACGTCGCCATGTTGCGTTTCCATTAACCCGGAACGCCTCGAACGGGTAATAAACGCCGCGTGATTCGTCGGTTCGAAACGATAGAATAAAGAAAACACCGGGACACCGCGTTAATTATCGTGCTTTTAAAGGGAAACGAGACTTTCGTTCGACGAAATCTGTCCCTTCCGTACAGCTCTCTGCCCGGGGATTTATTTGCTCCTCGTTAATTCCACGAGGACGCAAGCGGCTTAAAAACTAATAAGTAACTTCCTCTCCAAGCCCTTTCTTTCCTCTTTTTCTTCCTTCTCCTCCCGGTTCTTCCCTCGAATCTCGTGGTCTCTTCGAACCTTTCGGATAGATCCTCGCTTAAATCCCTGACGGAGAAATATTCGCATTTTTTTCCAGGGTGTCGTTTAAACAGCAAGATTTTATGCCTGGACCTTGCTTAATTTTCGTTTCGAGAATCTCGAAGGGGAGAGGTGGTTTCTTCCTTTTAGACTTCGCGGAAGGCTGAAGCTTTGATGCGCAAGGAACGATTAATCTATAGCAGTTGATCCATCCTTGCTAATGTTTCTTTTTGCCGCGACGTTTTATTGTCCTCTCTTTATATATAGAAAGTTCGCGAAGCAGAAGACAGAATTTTGAAGAAATATTTCGCTCGTTGTAACATCGCAGACGCCTTAACGGCGAGTTATTTGCGGCAAAGTTTCGCTGCAACGTCTGACAAGTTCCGTTTTATGCTCGATAACGTCGAAAAGTCTGCGTCTGCGAGACATCGATCTGGAGATTGTGTGTAACTGTGGCTCAATTATAGGGAATTATTGATTCTTAACTAGTCACTTGATAAGTCCTCTGTGAGTTTGCTGTTCAAGTTGAAACTTCTTTGAAGAATGAAGATAAAAGAACAATATCGAGAAAGTCTCTCCTTCTCGGCGATTTTATTAAACCGTTCTCTTGTGATTCTTCGATGGCCATATAAGTGTATTAACGTTGTAATAAATTGCATCAGATCGGAACCGTTGAATTATGAAACAAGGGATTGAAATACGAGATAAATACGAACAAGTGGAATTTAATATCGAGAACGATAAAAACGAATTGATATACATTTCCCAGAGATTCGACTAGTAATTTTAGAAACACCCAGTACATAGGGACAAGTTTGACTAATTTTTGGAAGTGTATCTTCTCACGATCGCAAAAACAATGAAATTTAATATCGAAAACGGTCAAGAAGAATTGACATACACTTCCCAGAGATTCGACTAGTAATTTTAGAAACACCCAGTACATAGAGACAGGTTTGACTAATTTTTGGAAGTGTATCTTCTCACGATCGCAAAAACAATGAAATTTAATATCGGAATCGGTCAAAAAGAATTGACATACACTTCCCAGAAATTCGATTAGTAATTTTAGAAACACCCAATACATAAAGACAGGTTTAACGAATTTCTGGAAGTGTATCTTCTCACAGTCACAAAAGAAAAATGAAGTTTAACAGCAAAAACGGTCAGGAGGGAATTGGCGTACATTTCCAAAGATTCTACCATCGATTTCAGAATCACCCAGTATATAGAGACGAACAGAGAGACAAATTTAGCTAATTTCTAAGAATATCGTTTCCCAATTCCAAAAAAAGAAAAATGAAATTAATATCGAGAAGGGTCAAGAGGAAATGGCGTACATTTCCCAAAGATTCGAGCAGCGATTTTCGAAACACCCAGTACGTACATAGAGACGAACAGAGAGGCGGGTTTGGCTAATTGCTGGGAATGTGTCTTCTCACGGTCACAAAGCTCGCTCGCGGTCGGCAAAATGGTTCGACAAAGTTAATCCCTCCGTGGAGCTTCAACCCCCTTCCACGCCGTTCTCCCCTCCCTTCTTTTTCAGCATCGGTGGACTTGCCGCTCTTCGAAAGCCGAAATCTCATAAATTCGACGAAGCTCTCGATCCGCTCGAAGATTTAGCTGAAAAAGGAGCGAGGTGGTGGGGGACAGCAGCAGCAGCAGATCTTTCTTCGCCCTCGTTACGCCATACCCACCTCTCTCCTGCAACTCGAAGCAGGATTATCCAATGGAATTAACTTTCATCTTGGAAAACTCTGCAGCTCTTCGAA
>NW_017100262.1:752902-754116 GCF_001263275.1 Habropoda laboriosa
CCTCGACTAATTCTGAAAAATTCCCCGACGATTCCCCCTGCCGTACGTGTTTCGCGGCACTCTGATCACCTTGTTGTACTTTATGGCACGGTTACGATCTTCTTCGATGGTCCCTCTCTCTCTTTCACGTCCTTCATCATTCGTCTGACGAATTTCACGGAGTTCTTAACCCACTCGAGGCCAACGACTTTTCGAAAGTCGGATCCAAAATTTTCGTTTTCTTTTTATTGAAAATTGAGGAAAGAAAAGATGTTTGGGAAGTGAGAAATTAACATTGTAGACACTTTTTGGAGAAATCAGGCAAATGACACACCTTGTGTCTACACTCACTATGTGGTCCTAGCTTCAAATCAGGTTTTCATATCTACAGAGCTTTAACTTTTACTTTGTTCAAATTTTATTTGAAAAGTTTTAATTAAATTTTATTTAACTTAATTTCCATGGTTAGTACTTCAGTAATAACATTACACACCAGGTGTGTGATTGGCCTCGAATAGGTTAATCGAGTTACTTCCATGTATTCTCACAAATTTTAGATACTACAATATTTCGTACTACTATCATAGAGGAGTTACACTTCCAAGGATATACGAGGATCATTCGGTAAATAAAGATACAAACCGATGTTGTTTTAATATGATTTATCGAAAGGATCCCAAAATCATGTCACGTTTCTCCCTCGTACTGCTATTAAAGCACACTCATACGTTAAGACACGAACGCTAACGCGTTACTTTGAAACCTCCCTTAAAGCGATATTCAAATCTGTTCCTCCAAAATGTATGAGAAACTCTCGCCTCCTGATACCCAATCTTCCCAAGCCAATCAACTGCACATAAAAAAAAACTGAAAGAACCAAAAGAAACTTTGCTACAGCATACAAAAACGAGAGCAAGAAAGTAAAGTAAAAATCGTGCATTCTTGTCGCTTGAACCGCAAAACACGTCGTTTCACGGGTATAAATCGCAAAAATTTGGTCCTCTCGGTGCACCGCGCGAAAGAGCTAGGGGATGAAAACCCTCGCATTAGTTTTTATTCGGTGTTTGTTATACACGAAGCAGGCATAAGAGTAGGCAGGCGACCGGTAACCATAGTCAGACCGCCCACCTACGAGCCACGGCAATAAAATGGATTTATCGATGCCGCAAAATGGCGGCTCCTTGCCCGCTCTCCGTTCTGCTCGTACTTCATTTTGCCGATATTAAATGCTGTAA
>NW_017100262.1:754137-768609 GCF_001263275.1 Habropoda laboriosa
CTACCTACCTTTCTCTCTCTCTCTCTCTCTTCCTCCCTTTCTACGTTTTCGTTTCGACGTAGTTTCTCGCGATGGAAAAAGTACGCGGCAGAGGGGAGGGAAAAATTTCGGAGAAACTTTGGCCGCTCTTAATCCACGTTCCCTGAGCCCCGTGTAAATTGAATCTCGGTCAAAAGGCAGTTACCTTTAGCCAGGGAGACGTAGGAAAGGTTGCGCCGCCGTTAATCATTTCGAGCCTCTTGAGTAGGATAATTGTGTTGCTTCGTGAGAACAGCGCGAACGAAGTTTAGTCATTTTTCGAGCGACAGATAAAAAAGGAATTTTCTTGGTGGAATTGGTTTTTGAAAATTGATTGAGGGGTTGGAAGGGTCTACACATCGCTATCTTTTTACCCCTATAAGAACGAGTCAGACTCGTGCCACAGATTTTGCTCGGGATCTGATGAAAACAGTTACTTCGGTGAGAAAAATTAATTTTAACGGTCTTCGGGTCTTTTTTGACCCATCGCCTTCTTATCTTTTTAATTACTTTTGCTGTTATCAAATTTATGTTCCCTTAACGTTACATCGACAGTTCATTACCTGAGTTCATATGGCGTGCTGGTAACAAAAATTGGTACACCTAAGACCTTTGGGTCAAAAAAGACCCGAAAACCTCAAGTGTACAGTCGAACGAAAGAACGCAGGGTTAATTCGAATTTTCAATTTAATTTGTAAAACTGAAGATTGCGAAATTTCATTAGTCTACGATACATCAGCTTTTCTTACTTAACCCTTTAACTTACAGCAACGTGTCAAACTCGTGACAGAGATTCTGGTCAAGATATGACAAAAATAGTTATATTAGTAAGAAAAATTCATTGTAATCCTAACTTTCGTTTTAATTTCTAAAATTAAGGATTCCTAAATGTAATTAATCTGTAACAGATTAGCTTTCGTTACCTGATATAGTACTAAAACATTAAATGGCTGACAGTTATACGCATAGTTAGAAAAGAAATCATAGGTTAAGGGGTTAATACAGGATTAAAAACAGTAAATGGCCGACGCTTAGATGCGTAGTCAGGAAAAGAAATGAAATGAATTTTTATGTAACGAAGTGTAGGAACTTGTCGTATCAAAAAATAGATAAATTCTGAGATTCTGAGATAAATTCTGAAGTGATCCTCTTGCACAGTATTTTAACTTCTTATCTAACACGTTATCAGAACTCCAACCATAAGGCGGGGGTGTAATTTTCCCATGAACCCCAGTCAGAAAATTCCCAATCAAACTAATGAAGCCACCAGCGAACCCAAACAAAAAGTTCCACCCCTCTCTCTCTCTTTCTCTCCAGCTTCTTCACTAGCCATAGTCTACCCTGTGGCACAATGTTGCTCCAGTTTCCTCCATTTTCCCTTTGCTCCTCTGTGTTTCCATCTCGGTGTCTGCGCCGAGAGGCCTTGTGCAAAAAGACGAAAAGAAGAGAAGAGAAAAGATTCGCGGATCTTTCATCGTCTCGCACAGCCTTTTCCCTCAGGTTGTGTGCGGACGGTTCACATATCATAATTCATCCGGAGCAGTCCGATATTAGAAAGGTGACATATCGTCACGTATTGTGAGCCAAGGTTGAAAAGGGAGCCCGAGAAGTCGGTCTTTTCACTAGCTTCCACCTTGGAGTATCTCTGGTGAGAACGGCCGCGATATATTATTCGGGCGTGTAACGCGACGAAACCGAGCGTCTCCCTGTCGTAAAGATACATTAATCCCCTGACAGCCGCGTCCTTCATGGAAATGCCCCCTTGTGCGCGAGGAAACGCGAAAAACGCACGAGTATGTCCCTCCTTCGGCGAAATTTATCTCGCAGGTAAGACGGTGTACCGAAGGTGTTCCTCTACTTCTTCTTCCCTTCTTTTCTCCCTTTCTTTCGCTGCGCCAACCGCGTTGAAATTGATCCGACCGGGGGGGGAATATTAAGATTCCCTGCCTTAAGAAGGCAGGACCTGGTGAAATAATATTATCGTGACACGGTGAACTTTTCTTCCTTCTTCTTCTCTTTATTCCTCTTCCTCCTGGACCGAAATTTACTTAGGCTAAGAAGAAATAACGAGATTGGTTTCTCTCTCGTGGAAGAGACGAAGGAGATGAGCTTGTAAGCTCGGGGTATAAAAGAGTTTTTTAACCAGTGTCGAGAGAGAGAGAGAGAGAGAGGGAGGTATAGTTGATCGAAGGGATACGGCGGGATGTTATAATCGTTTCGATTTTATCAATGAACCTTGTCTACTCTTATCTGTACCGGCAGTCAATGAAGAGATTGCGAACGTAAATATTTTCCTCGCGGCCCAGTTTCATCTCGTGCGTAAAGTGTCGTATATTTTCACGGTAGCTTGTGAATAATATTTGCGCGATACAGTGACCCGGTTTCACCGCTATTCTCTCGGCAAAAGTGGTGTAAACAAGTCTGTATTCCGACCCACAATCGTTGTCATTAATACAACGGTGCGTTTTTAGTTTCGCGTTTAAGAGGAGCGCGATTGCCGAACCTCTATCTTGCCATCTTTTTACGACTGCTAGGATACGTATTTTTTTGGTATAGCGACTAGGTTTTACTCTGACGCGCTAATATTCGTTTCGAAGAGTGGTTAGTGGTCACGAGACCGTCGAGAGTTTGTCGAGTTACAGTAAAATTTTTGAAATAGGCTATGACACTGTTGGCGAGTTGGTGAACTTTTTGGACCATGAGTAGTCCTCCTGAATAGGTGATAAAAGTAACTAATAAGTGCTAAAATAGGCGCCTACAGTGATTCTTTAGGTCAGCAGAAGAATTAGGCTCAAGGGTGAACAGATCTGTGACCACGAGAAGCTCCTGCGGGCGCATCGTGGGCAGAAAGGGCAGAAAGGGCAGAAATGGGCAAAACAAGGCTCTAGCGCATCATATGGTATAGTCGGTGGAAGCGATACAGTGAGATCAATGCTTCAACCCTTCGCTACGGCGGATTTCAATCTTTTCTTTGCCAAATCTTTTGTTTCCTCCACGTCGTTTTTAACTTTTTATTAAATTAAGGCAGAAGTATGCAAAGAACAAAAGTTAAGGATTAAGTTACTGTGAAAATTGCGTGAAAGGGCGCTAGCAGCACAGTGCAAAGAAAATATGCAATAAGAACACTGTATTCTTCCAAATTTTCCAAACGCAGAAATACAAAATTTCTATACCTTCCCTTCTGATCTCGTTAACTGTAACACACGCACAAATTTTACTTAAATTCCTGAAAAATAGCTTTGCCAGCTTAACGACAAATTAATTCCCACGCTCTACTCATAAGAATCGTAATTTCGCAAAATTGCGAGAATTTATATCTGGGTCGAATTCGACATGGTTCCGTTTAGTATGACACGCGGTAATTTGGGCGTGGAAAAGTTGTCCAAACACGCGCAATAAGGGCTGCTGGGTATCGTAATCAAGCTCGTAAACGACGGCTTTACGATCGGTCGCTTACGCAGGAAAAAAAAAAAAGGAACTGATCACATTCACGATGGAAACGGAAGCAACACGTACTCTACCAGCAGAGGCGACGTTGAAAAGCATACGGAAACAGGCGGGGCTCGAATTCTGCTCGTTTTCTCTCGCTCTTCGCTACTCTCGGTATAGCGGTAATAAATTTCGCGGGTGTACGTTTACACCTCGGCGTAACGCGCGTTGCGTACAGCCCCAGCTCTCGAATTTCGGGCCATCGATCCCCTCCCTCCTTCCGATGCAAACTACGCGAGGGATGCTCGTTTGAAACGCGACCAGTTCGCTTTTTAGAGCAGCCATGGCTGCTGTTGCTGCTGCTACGTCGTCTTTATTGATACATATAAACTCCACTCGTGTGGAGGAATAAGGCAGCTGTAATTGGAGTTATGCGAGTAGAATTTGAATTACTCGCACAGTTTCTCTTTGATTTATTCAGTTTATTCGTTCGATAATTGTTAATAGCTTCTTTGTACCTGATCTTGAGTCTTACTTTGTACTGATAACGATGTAATTAATATTGAAGTTCCCTGAATGAAGAATTTTTGAATGAGTAGTATTTTTGAATGAGTGGAATTTTTGAATGAGTAGATTTTTTGAATGAGTAGAATTCTTGAATGAGTAGAATTCTTTAATGAGTAGAATTCTTTAATGAGTAGAATTCTTGAATGAGTCGAATTCTTGAATGAGTCGAATTCTTGAATGAGTAGAATTCTTGAATGAGTCGAATTCTTGAATGAGTCGAATTCTTGAATGAGTAGAATTCTTGAATGAGTAGTATTCTTGAATGAGTGGATTTTTTAATTGTCCACACAATTTCTCTTTGATTTATTCAGTTATTCGACACTTTGTCTCTTTGCTTCTTGTACCTGATTTTATGAATCTTACTTTATACTAATAACGATGTAGTTAATATTAAAGTTCCCTGAATAAATAAACTAGCATATTCTAACAACGAGTTAACCCTCTGTAGCCCGATTTTTCTTCGTTCATCGAAAAAAACATTTACGATTAATTACAATCTTATATGTTATTAGTAGCAGCAAGTATTGATAATTATTATAAAATGCAATACCACAGCAATAAACAAATTAAACGAGAATTACAGAATATGGATAAATAAGTAAGTGACTTGCAAGTCTCACGGCGTTCTAGAGGGTTAATTAACAGATCGAACAAGTGAAATCTGCGATTTGTTCCTGGAAGATTTCCAAAGTGAAAATTGTCTAGAATAAAGGGTATACACCTGTCAATACTTATAAGCAACGATATACCTCTAACTTACGAATATTCCTGGGTATCAATTACCAGAATAATTGCCTTGAATTATACGTATTCATAAATAATCGATCATCGCAGAATCCACGATCCCCGTCACTTCTAATGAGTCAACAAATCCTTGGAAATACTTTTGTTCTCGCTGCTCCGCGTGTCCGTGTTCAAGGGTTCGTCCGGAGTGGAGATGTTTTCGGTACCGAATACGACCCTCTTATAATTCTGATACAACATGTCCTTCAGCTGTTCAGCGTGATCTCTGTCACTGGTCTCGCAGACCACCTTCACGTCCACGCTGAAGATGTCCGACATGATCCACGGCCGCTCGTGCATGATGTCCTTTATCGAGACACCGATGCTGGCCAGCATTCGACAGAGCTCCGCGATTCCGCCTGGTCGATCGGACACGGTCACGGTGAACTTGAGGAGGCGGCCTTCTGCAGCTAAACCCCGTTCCAAACACCTTCCCAATATTGTAGTGTCGATGTTTCCTCCGCACAGCGGAAGGACCACTCTGAAATGGGATGAGAAGTAATTTAGGAAAGTGTCGTTAGGTGGAAATTGCCGGAAATAGGGAGATATTTGGAGTGATGTTTTTGGAGACGAGAATGAAAGACTCGTGAGAGTGAAATTTGAGTTCTTCACGCGTTCTGAATGGCGTGACCCACTGGTCTTACTTGCCAACGTGACCCACGATGGGTCGCGTAATTTATATATGAGAATGAAAGACTCGTGAGAGTGAAATTTGAGTTCTTCACGCGTTCTGAATGGCGTGACCCACTGGTCTTACTTGCCAACGTGACCCACGATGGGTCGCGTAATTTATATATGAGAATGAAAGACTCGTGAGAGTGAAATTTGAGTTCTTCACGCGTTCTGAATGGCGTGACCCACTGGTCTTACTTGCCAACGTGACCCACGATGGGTCGCGTAATTTATAAATGAGAATGAAAGACACGTGAGAGTGAAATTTGAATGAAAGGCACGTGAGAGTGAAATTTGAGTTCTTCACGCGTTCTGAATGGCGTGACCCACTGGTCTTACTTGCCAACGTGACCCACGATGGGTCACGTAATTTATAAACGAGAATGAAAGGCACGAGAAATTGAAATTTGAATGCTTAACACAATCCAGACTGTGTAACCGATAGATCAAAAATTGAACAGTCAGTGTGACCCCCCGATGAGTCAAAGATTAAGTGACCCACCGGTGGACCACCCCGTTATCTCACAGCACCATAAAAAAATGAAGTATCGATGATAATACGCGAGTGTTTCATTCGCAAAAATATTCAAACATCTTGAAAAGACGAAACAAAGCCAGGAGAGGTTCTACTCCTGAATGAACTTTGCACAGTAACATCGAGTAAGATCAAACAACCTTTTCCCTTTGAGCTCTTCTAACTGACCAGCCAAAATGGCAGCCAGGCCAGTGGCTCCAGCACCCTCGACAATACACTTCTCGTTCTCTACCAGCTTCAGGATCGCAATGGCAATCCACTCCTCCTTCACCACGACCAATTTGTCGATAAGCGGGTTCGCGGTGGCAAAGGCGTTGTATCCCACCATAGGAACCGCCAGACCATCAGCCAGAGTGGAATCTATGGGGGTGTAGATCGGTCGAGATGCTTTCCGTGCCGCAGAGAAACTGGGACACCTTTCTGACTCGACGCCCTGTGAATACACGCGAGAAAGAACAGCTCTGATAAATGATCGATAAATGATAAGTACGAGTAGGCGACAAAAATCGAAGAAATTGATAATTCTCGTAGGACAAGGTATATATGTATGTAGAGAAAGAGATACAAGCTTAAATGGAAGGATAACGACGTACAATTATCGTTACGTTTGGAAAGAGAGTTTTCACGGCTAAAGCTACACCCGCAATTAGGCCACCTCCTCCTACAGGAACTACCACTGCGTCGATATTGGGAACCTCTTGCACGATTTCGAGACCCAGCGTTCCTTGACCTGCCATAATATCGGGATGGTCGTATCTGAAGGATAAATGCAATTCTGTTAATTCGCGAATTTTCGGAGAGGAGGATCAATCCTCTGAGATTTTTTTTATAAAACTCTATTTCGAGTTGTGCTCCACAGGTAGCGAAATAAGTTAAGTGGTTGAAGGAGAAAATTAAGAAAGAGGACCCGCAAGTATTTCTTTCGAAGCTGGGAAAATCGTCTTCGAGGGAAGAAATCTTGAATATTTTTCAAAATAAAATAGAACAAGTATCATTATTATCAATAATGCCTTACCCATTAATACACATTTCTTTAACACTTAATTTGAAAAATAACACAATTCTGGTAACGAAAGGGTTAAAGAGGAAAATTAAGGTAAAGGACCCTCAAACCTGAGAAAAACCCTGTTGGAAGGAAGAAATCTTGAATATTCTTTAAAAATAAAATACAGAAACTTTGAACAACGAAGAAAGCCACGTGTGCCGCGATTATGAATAATGTCTCACCCATTTATATACATCAGCTTTTTTTCCTTCGCGTATCGAAGGGCGATACTTTTCGCCTCGCCCATATCCAGTCCATCGACGATCACATTAGCGCCGTATTGGCGGCAGGCTGCGATCTTCATAATCGGCGCCAGTACTGGCATCACCACGGTCACCGGTATTCCAAGCTTGTAACCGTGATAACAGAGAGCAAGAGCATGGTTACCCAACGAAGCTGATATCACGCCGATTTTCTTCTGTTCCTCTGTCAGCATCACTAAAGCGTATCTCGCTCCGCGTTCCTTGAAACTTCCTGTGACCTGGAGGAAGTCCTTCTTCAGGTACAAGTCCATGCCGAACATGTCCGAGAGACGAGATTTCTAACGAGGAAACACGATCGTTTGACATTTTTCTCTGTGATCGATCGTCATTCTGTTATGTCATCGCGTAAGTTCGTGTCGAGTTTTGTAATTTAGATCGATACTTCCAACGAACCTTCAAATTTGAGAGAGAAACGTAAACGTAATCGTCGTTGTATTATGTCATCCCATAAGTTCGTGTCGAGTTTTGTAATTCAGATCGATATTTCCAATGGACCTTTAAATCTGAGGGAAAAAGAGCGTAAGTGCCTTCTCATCCCACAAATTTTTCCTAATTTTTTAGTAAAGCACGATCTATGTTTCCAAAGATCCTTTAAATCTGAGAGAAAAAACAAGGAAGTGCCTTCTCATCCCATAAACTTTTCCTAATTTTTTAGTAAAGCACGATCTATGTTTCCAACGATCCTTTAAATCTGAGAAAAAACAAGGAAGTGCCTTCTCATCCCACAAATTTTCGCTAATTTTTTAGTAAGACCATTATGTCGTCGCTATAGAAAATATTTTTCACTTCCGGCACGAACAATATTTCCAACGAACCTCTAAATATGAGAAAAGAAAAACGTAAGTGCCCACAAATTTTTCTCAATGTTTTAGCAAGACGCTATACAAAATATCTTTCGCTTTCGACACGAACTTACGAGACCACCTAGTGAAATTTTTCCCAATGTTTTAGCAAGACGCTATACAAAATATCTTTCGCTTTCGGCACGAACTTACGAGACCACCTAGTATACAACGTATAAATCACTTGCAATAATCATCAAATTACACAATAATTCCTCTACAAAATGCATCACATCTGTCGTTAATCCCACGATCGAGCCATAACAAAAATTCATACCACGCAAGGAGTATTGATAACGCCGCACTTGATCTTAAAGGCAGCCGACGAAATATCCTCAAAGGTGATCTTGTGAGGGTTCCCCTCGACGCAGAACGGATCGACCAGGCCGTCGTCATTCTGTAGACAGAAACGATCGTCATCCTTTGACACTTCTCCTCTCGTCTCGACGCAACGTTCGATCTTATTGAAACCGTGCACGATAAGAATCAATGGTATCGATGTCAAACGCGCCTGTAACTCGAAACAGTACAACAATATCTCGCGAAACGGAGTAAAATCCTCTCAATCGACCGTCCTAATCGCCGTCGTATCTCAAAACTATAATCCTTCGCCGCGAACGATTTCCGAACAGCCACGGTGACGTAAAAATTACGTGAAAAGTGTCGCGATGGTCGTTCCTTCTGCTCTCGGCGATCAGATCGAAACCCTGTCCGTTCAGCTTCCTGTTCAGATCTCTCATGATCAGTGGATCGTCCTATCGCGAGCGAAAAATCAACTGCATCCTCGGTTAGACGCGTCTCTGCAATTATATTCGAAATGCCGCGCGTATCGTCGCGCGACGCTCGTCCTTATCACACGCGACCTACGACCTCATTTCTCTTTCCTGTGAATACCAAGTCGGTAGAAAGTCTCGTGACTGCAATAATTCCTCTTCCTCGCAATAACAACCGCGTTTCCACTAATTCCTCTAGCAACAATTCCACTCCGATTCCGTTTAATCGCGAAACGGCCGATTTTTTTCACTCGCTCGCGCGAGTTTGCGCGGTCTCGTGAGGTTACGCGTGTTTGTTCCGTGTTCGACAGATAAACAAACCATTTTCTCTCTGTTTCGATCGGAGAATCGAGAATCTTCTGCTTGGCGAACAGCGAACTCTCCACTCGTGGACACCCTAAAACCGACTGGTCCTCGTGAATCATGGAGACACTTGGTCCCGAAGCGGCAAGATAACCCCTGAGTGTGAATGATAAAAGTGGGAATAGCTCGATAAGGTTGGAGAATTATCGTAGCCTCCTCAGACGCTCTGTGTGATCTTTTAGTCATACTGTCTATTTTTCCGCGATTCGTTCGCCCGATTACCTTTGCTCTCTCGACGTCTGATTCGTTTTGTGGAATGTTTAAAATTGCCGTTGTCCGCTGGTAAACCTTGAGCAACGGAGGATTACGTGGTTTTTATCTGACGAGGCTAATTCGATTCGTGGATACGACGTTATTTAACGAGAAAACATTTCTCGTCGATCATCGTTCCGCGAAGTTTATCGTGGCCGATGTCACGTGTCGGGACTTTACAGCATCCATTGACATATCGTTTTATCTAACAGAGCGATAATTATTCAGTTTGTAAACATTGCGCGAGGGGAGCAAAGTCTTCGCCAGTTTGCATTTCAATAACAAAGTTTATTCGGACGATTCTCAGATTGGCGAATGCTGACTCGGTGTGTGTGTGTGTGCGAATTATGTGTAGCTTTTAAGAATAATAGTTATAACTTAGCGTGTAGTTTTAAGAACAAGAAGAAGGCAGTAAGGGGGAAAGTGGTGTGAGAAAATCCGTCCCGAAGACGGTGAAGCGAGCACCTTGAAGCCAGGCCCAGCGCGCTCGCAGTTATAACTTAGCGTGTAGTTTTAAGAACAAGAAGAAAGCAGTAAGGAGGAAAGTGGTGTGAGAAAATCCGTCCCGAAGACGGTGAAGCGAGCACCTTGAAGCCAGACCCAGCGCGCTCGGTGGGGGTGACTCCGCCCCTTTGGGACTTTCACTGGGCCTGTTCGCGTAGGGGTGGACAGGGATCGGCAGGACGACGCATATCCACTCTTCCCGAGACCTTCAACGTACACCTTTGCAAGCGACGTCCGATTAACGTGGACACAGATTCTGAGTGGAATATATTGTTGCGGAAAACGTAGATACTTTTAGTGAATTTTAAGAGTCGAAATCGTATATGTACAGTCCTGTTTTCTTAACTTTCATTCTTATATATGTAAGAGTAAGGAATTAGAGGCGCTTAAAATAACGTCGATTCGCTCGTCGATGACTAGGTGCGATATTGTGTGGGCCGCTGCCCTTTTTCCCCTTTTGTGTATGCTTCCTCGGCCGTTAGGGCCCTGCAAGCCATGGAGTGGGGGTGCAGCCTGCGCTCGTCCTTGTCTAGGACCCACTTGTCCAGGCGCGTCGCACAGCGCCTTACATTTCACTGCGTAAGTGAGAAAAAGAATGCTCGGAGTGCAAAGGGTTAATCTTCTTTGTTACATGCGTTTGTTCGATGATAAATCAGGTGTGAAAATCGTGCTCGTCAGACATTTTTAACGACGATTTCACGGTTCAGGAAGTTCCACGGTGAATTACGAGCGCGTTTCGCGCTTTGTTTCAACCTAGAGCTGACGCATGTGAGGAACGTGCACATGTTATCGGCGATAACCGCGACAGTAATGACGCAGCCTTTCAACTGTAACCTTCCGGTGCAGTTAGCGTCGATAAATCTTGCTTCCTTTCGCCCCGGAGAGCTTTCTGATGGGTGAGAAACAGGTGAAACATTCGCGAGAATCGAGGAAATTTCACTTCTCGAAAAGCGTTAACAGCGGCGAAAGGGTTAATATCTACATATTTACAGATGTGCACGGACGTGTAATCATCGAAATCGTGGCTTTTTCTATGAAAAACCGTGAAAATTGAAATCGTGGCATTTTGCTCGACGGCTATAACGAGAGTGTCCTCTCCGCGTCCTATCCTGCGTTGCTCCGAAAAACCGTTAGAGCCTCCTAGTTCGACTGTCCGGAGAAAGGGCTGAGTTTATGGCACCCTCACCTAGTGACCCTGGGTGACGAAGTCCAGGCCACCACTTCGTCGCCTAAATCTCGCATTCCTTACAGTACCGACGCAAGTAGAGTGCAAAGGGTTAAATATCCTAATTACCAAATAAATCAGAGGAGGGAGAGAAAATACTCGGAAGCGTTAAAGAAAGTACAGTTTAATAGCATAAACGCGAGTTACACGAGTTCAACAAACAATTCCCAGGATGAATAAGTTAAAATAGTCGTCGCTCGGATCGGTGCGGTGGCAAAACGTTACAAAAGTCTGATTCCAGTATTTACAGGGGGTAAATTAGTTTATCGTCGACGACGTGCCGACGCGTTACGATAGAAAAATACATTTTACAATGGCAAGGAGTAGGAAACCGTTCAAGAGGCACTCGTTCCACGGCTGCACTCGACGATCCGCCGCCTCTCGCGCAGAAGCTCGAGGAATCTCGCCCTGGGACTTCCGGGATATTTCAATTTGTCCCTGAGATGCGCGATCTCGCTCTCGATCTCCGTGTGATCTTTCGAGCACAAGTGAAACCTCCCCCTTCGCGAGTAATCGTCCGTTTCTCCGAACCTCTGCAGCGGGACACTTCCCTTCGAACCGACGAATCTTCTCGCGATCGATGGATCATTATTGTCTACATTCCTCGAGTCGTTCTGACTAATTATCCTCAAGCCAGGACGATCGGCGTCGGTCAAACGCGAAGGTGATCGACTGAAGCTTCTTATCGGCAAGAAATCGTCCTCCATGATAGAAGTCAATTCATCCGTGTCCCCTTCGATCGATCTAGATCTTCCGACGGATAAATTGCCTGTTATCTCGTAGGTAGCGTAATCTTGTTGATCGTCGTTCGTGTCAGAAGTCTCCTCTAAGCTGAGATTTGCTCTAACGTCTCCGGTGAACGGTTCTTTCGCCGCGTAACTGTGTTTCTCTCTAAATTTCGAGAAACTAGCCGGACTCCACGATCTAGAGTCGGATAATTTGGGCACGCGGGGTTGGAGTTTGCTGGAGTTTCCGTAACGTATGGAATTTGCTACGTTCATCAATTGATCGAAGATCTTCTTCTCTAAATTGTCGTGTTCTTTGTGATCGGTGATTGTAGAAGGTTCGTCTAAAGGGACGTCTGTCTCGTGATACGTTCCGTAGTCGTTGTTCGTTGTTGGCACGCGAGGATCTAAGCTTGGACTCGCTAGACTCGATCTAGCGCCAGCAGATTCGCAGTCGACGCTGTATTTCTCTTGGAGCAGCTCGTTGTGTTTGTCAACCCTTCGAATGCAGTCTTCTAGACGTTGGATACCTTTTAGACACCGGTCGTAGGACTCCGTGGAAACGATAATATCGTCGCCTTCTACTTGGTAGTCGCTCGCGTCCTTTCGCTGGACCTTTCGACCCATGAGTTCCTCGTAATCGCGATTCCAGGTGGAGAAGTTGGCTCTTCGACGAGCTGAGACTCGTCTTCTGCCTCGTCCACGACATAACGACGTTGGATATCTGTGGAACAATCGATAATTTCATTTTTTTTTTTAGTTTCTTAAGTGTTTATAATTTTTAAGGTACGGTGTATGAAAATTTCTGAGTAGAATTTCATCGCCGTTTCAAAGCCCTTGCAAAAATTATTCAGGGTCCTTGCAGAAATCATTCAAGATCCTCACAGTGATCTGTGATCTATGGATTTTGTTCTTCAATTCTCTCAAGTGCTTATAATTTTCAAGGTATATGTCAAGGTATGTGTATTGACGAATAGAACTTTGGGGCTGTGTCGTCTTTTTCTCTTCTTTATACGTAACGAAGTAGAGATATTTGAGAAAATTTGAGAAAAGTGGAAAATTATTCAAGGTCCTTGCAGTGAGGTATTTTATCATTTTTCGCTTCTCTTACTTCCATCTCTTCTCTGTCACTGCAAACATATCTACTTCACCAGCTGTAAAAGTCAAAAAGAAACCTAAACCGTGAACCTTTCAGTCCACCCTGACGAAGCACAGTTCTTATTCGAATTTTGAATTGAAAGTAAATTATAAAAAAAGAAATCGAATCGTAGTGAAACTCTAATCCTAGAAATTCTAGGAATTCTCGAGTGGTCCTCGACCCTTCAAAGAGACCCTAGGGAAGAGAATGTTTCTCTTCGCGATTGTTCCTCACCTTTCGACCGTGCTCGCTTCGTTCACGTACTCGTTGATGGAGTTCAAATTTCGCATGAACGTCACAGCCTCGCTCAGATACTCCTTCAGTACACTTCTACCCCCGTGATCAAATTCTTCCTCTTCTTCCTCGTCTTCTTCCACATTCTCACAGCTGTCCGACTCGCTGCACGTATTTTCTAACAGCTCTTCCATGGAAAACTTCACTTTCTTCCGATTCTGTTCAACATTTACCTTCATCTCCACCGAGTCTCGATCTTCTCTAGCTTCTTCAGAGCTGATAGACTGTACCTCGCCTTTCCAATCAGTCTCCGAAGTTACACTAGCCTTTTCTTCTTGCTGAGAGTCGTCAGTCTCGTCGTTCGAAGAATGAATTGTACTCAGAGGATCCGTAGTCTTCTTCTTCCTCTTCTTGATGATAGACTTCAGAATTAACTTCGAATCACTCTCACTTCGATCTACCCTTCTCTCGGACACGTTAGAGTTCGAGAAAGACACTTTCTTCTTTCCAGAACTGTTCACGCGATTCAAGGAACCGTCAGAGTCGTCGTTAGCCTCTTCGAAATTACTGTAACAAGGTCTACCCAAGATCAGCGACTTGTAATCGTGTATCTCACTGCTATCCGTCGACTCCGTAGGATTCTTCTTAGGGAATTCCACCTGGTTATCCTCGAAATCGCTCACAGACTCGTTCCTCTCCGTCTCGACACCTGACTTCGAACTCTCCTTCTTAGTATGCGCGACCACGTCAGGTGGACAAAGGCTCTCCCTCTGCTCGATCGCCTGTTTCATCTTCAACGTCGTCGCAGACTCGCCAGACACGTTGCTCTCGTTATAATCCAAGCTGTCATCCGAGAAACCGTGATCGTGGTCCACGTTACCACTCAACACAGTCGAACTATCAACTTCGTCGTTGCTCGAACCAGAATCCACCTGAGTGTCGTCGAAGGTACGATCGTTTTCCTCGATCTCGATTTGCCACGAAGCAGGCACGACTCCTAGTCCGTTGGCATGATCGACGGACGAGTAATTGGTGGTAGAAGACGTCGGAACAGACCAGCTCCTCCACGGATCCTCTCCGTGGATTCTCGAATTAAAACCACGC
>NW_017100262.1:768774-782273 GCF_001263275.1 Habropoda laboriosa
GATGAACGCCTCTGTGATCAGCCCGTCCCTGATAAATCCTTCAGCCTCGATCTCCCCGCTTCCCGTCGAACCTCCCACGATCTCCTTCGGCTGGGACACGTACGAGGTCCCCAGGGAATTCCTGAAAGTAATGGAATTCCTTATCCTCTCTCCTTCCCTTCGATCTACATCCACTTTGCCGCTCCTAGACGCGTTGTTAGGGTCCTGAAAGATGTTCTCGATACGAAACACCCTCGTGTCTGTTTGACTAGGCGTCGATCTGCTGTTCTGCTCCTCGCCGCAAAAAACCTCTCTACCGTAATCCTTCCAGTGCTCCGTTTGGCTCTCCTCGTCCTTGATACTTCTCCTCGCGGTTTGTCGCTGCGAATCGTTGGTCAACGAGATCTTCGACTCTACAGCGCTGCTACTCTCGATGGTGATGCTAATGGTGTCAGGTAAGGATATAGAAATGATACTTTTCTCGGTGTTGTTTCTCGAGGAATGATTTTGAGGATCTCGAATGGAATTGCAGCACTGTCTGAGGCAGGCTGGAGCTTTATTCTCCGCTATTTGTCGATGGAATCCTTCCGGTCTCGGGGTTTGAACAGCGAAGCTTCGACAGGGTGAGAACATACTCGTGTTAGTCGAACTCTCCGCGTATGCTACCCTTCGATCAGATTCCTGACAGAGATCAGACACTTCGGTGCTGCTTAAATTACTCTCCGCGTAATTCTGAGTATCGTCTGACAAGATTCCGGAGTCGTGTCGAGGTGAATGGATCTCGTAATCGTACTCTTCGAGATCGTTAGCCAAGCTGGCTACGTCTTTGCATCTGATAATGCTGGTTTTAGGCTTCTCTGTTGAAGTAGCAATTTCTTTCACCCTTCGAACAGGTGTTTTTCGATCAGAGACGTACTCGCAGATCTCGTGATCGTCTGTTAACACCGCAGCATCCTGGTAGACGATCTGAGGATTCTCTGTCAACGTTTCGCTGTCTTTCATGCGAATAGTTCGCGAGGTATCCGTCTGAGTGTCGACGCACACGCGTCGTCGTTTGCCTAGCATCTTCCTCGAGATCTCCTGCAGCTTCATCTTCGCCAGAGACTTCACTTCGCCAGCTTCTGGCGGCGAACGCGTCCCAGACGCATCCTCCGTCTGTTTTCTACTCGAGTACAGCCTCTCCGTGACTGCGGCCACGATTTCCGCTCGTTTCACGCGTTGAATAGGCGTGTGACTTCTGACAGAGGGTAGTTCCTGCTCCAACGAGTTCTTTCTGTGCAGAAATTTATCGCGAGTCAGGCTAGAAATCAAAATCTGCTCGTCCTTAGAGCTACTAGAGCTGCTATCTTTACTGGTCTTCCTCTTCAAACCCTCGAAACTCTGTTTCCTCGCGTTGCTCTTCCCCTTGGAACCTGATTGATAACTCAACTCCTTCAAACTCTTGTCCGAATCGTTGCTACCTTTTCTCTCCAACTGCTCCGAGCTTCCCTTCCAGTTGCTCTTATTAAAACCCTTCCGATCGTCGATCTCTCTGATGTTGTTCAACTTCTTCAACCTGTCAGGCAGCGGTGAACGTTTCTCCAAGTTCGTGTGAGATCTCTCCAACGAGAAAATCGGATCTTTCTTTCGTTGGATAGTTTCCACCGAGCCGAATCTCTTGGAGATGTGCAGATTCGAGACAGAAGTGGACAATAGATCCACAGAGTCTTGTTTACGGAACTTCGGTTTCTCTTTAGATTTGACGGTGGTGTTCGCCCTGGGGCGGAGCAAATTTTCGTACACCTCCGCCTCGTTCTGATAGAGATCCCCGGAAGCGTGACACGAGTTCAACGAACTGCTTCTGTCCTCGTGATCGACGGACTCGGTCTCGATGAACTCGACGTCGATCGGCTCCTCGGCAACTTCGTCCGAGCAGATCTCCTCGATACGAGCTGAGGTTTCACGGAGGAGACTGTCGTCAGGTTTGATCAGAACAGCGACCAAGGTTGGTATGTCGACGAAAACCGACTCGTGGATCTCGTTCACTTCGTCTTCGTCGTCGTTCAACTCGGTTACCCTCGCGCGATTGTAGCTGCCCGCGAAACGGTCGTTTGTTAGAACCTCCAGCGAGCCGAATCTCTTCAGGGTGGTAGCGACGTCGCACGTGGTCAGGCTGTCGGTGGAATTGGATCTTCGAAGTGGAACGAAGCTTCTCGATCCTTTTTCTTCTTCGTGAGAAGGTTGCGTCTCGCGGGATCTCCCTTCTGGATTCTGTTCTATGGATCGTACCGTGGATTCACTGTTGGTTTCTTCTTTTACAGGTGATACGTCTTTGACGATAGTGCCTGGCGAATGATTCTTCTGGCACGAGCAGCACAGAGCTTTGCTGTTTGGTTCGATATTCTGTGAAATGAAATTTGGTTAGAATAAACGAATATTTATAGAGGGAGGCGTGTGTGTGAGTGATATGTTTCGGAAGATATTTAATAAAATTGTGATAAAGAGGGAATATAACGTTTGATTTTCCGCTCGAATCGTTTTTCAACGGTGAACCAATGATCCACGCGGGGTTACTTTTGCATTATACATTGATAAACAAACGGCGGGTGTTTTTTACCGTTGAATGTTGCAAATAGAAAAATAAATTTTGCAATTTCCGCGAAAGACGGGGAACGGTGAAGTGGAGTTTTTATTGGTAAATCGAAATCGATTCGGTTCGAAATCTGTTGGCAGGGGTAGAGAGATATGTTTGGTGTTCGATTTGGCGAGAATGTAACGGGGGATAAATCGAGCGAGTTTATTATCTAGGCTGGGATAGGGAACATAAACTGGTATCGGCGAAATCGTCATTACGCAAATGAAATGCATGAATCGTTTATTTGATACTCATTGAGAGAACGCGCGCGCCTGCGCTCTCCTTTCCACCGATTGGGCCGAACGATTCCTGATAAAATACAGTCCGCAGGTGCGTACGCTTAACGAGTGATCCGCATTTCCCATTCCCCGCCGCGAGTAGATTTTACAATATCCTTCGCTCGCCGATGCGCCCCGTTGCGTAATCGGCCGTTAATTAGCCTCGTCGAATTTACCTAACCCGTTATGATCGTCATTATTCCCGGCCGGTCCTCGATTTCTCCCTGTTTCACTTCGAACCTTTCGGAATTGTCTTAATTAAGACCCTTGGTCCGTGGAGTGTCCTTCGAGAGGTACAAGGTGGACGGTGTCTGCAGATTTCGAGATTTCAGTTTCGGGAATTCTGATTTCGAGAGTTTGAATTCCGAAAGTTTATATTTCGTGAACTCAAGCTTCGAACTTTCACATTTCATCGCTCGAACCTTAGAAATTCAAATTTAAATCTTCACGAATTCAAATTTTCAATTTAAAATTTCAGAAATTCGGAATTCCGAGCTTTCAGATTTCATTTCAAGCTTTCAAATTTCCAAAATTCGGAATTTCAAGCTTTCAGATTTCAGATATTCGGAATTTCAAGCTTTCAAATTTCAGAAATTCAGAATTTCAAATTTTCAGATTTCAGGCATTCAGAATTTCAAGCTTTCAAATTTCAAAAATTCAGAATATCAAGCTTTCAGATTTCAGATATTCAGAATTTCAAGCTTTCAAATTTCAGAAATTCAGAATTTCAAATTTTCAGATTTCAGGCATTCAGAATTTCAAGCTTTCAAATTTCCAAAATTCGGAATTTCAAGCTTTCAGATTTCAGATATTCGGAATTTCAAGCTTTCAAATTTCAGAAATTCGGAATTTCCAGCTTTCAAGTTGAAATATTCAAAATTCAGGCACTGAAATGTCGAAAATTCAAATTTAAATCTTCACAATTTCCAAATGTAAATCTTCACAGATCCGAAATTTCAAATTTCCCGAATTCCACTTTAAGTCCTCTAAAATTTTCACATTTAAAAGATTTATTGAAGTTAGCGTGACAATGCTCAGCCGCGACCCTGACAAAGCTCGGCAACTGATCGATTGGATCTCCCCGTCAAGAAAGAAAATTAATATACCTGCCTTTTCAAGTAACAACAACCTCAGCCTGGCGACCTCAGCCCTGAGCTCGCGTATAATCCTCGTCACGGGATCCTCGTTGACCACCGGCCGATTGACCACGCTCTGCGCCCTTTGCGCGAATCGCAGCGTATGCGCGGTCTCGTTGTAACTTCCGCTGGCTGGCGAGATCGCTGGAAACGAGACACCGTAAAACTCGCTGTAATCAACCTCCATACGTGGCTTCACGGCTTCCATCAATGGTCAACGCAAAATCCACTGGTGAAACCATTCTCTACCGTCACCTCTATATTTCCCCTATTTTTAGTCTTCCCCACAATTGTTCCTATTGTGTCAAACAATTAACCACTCGATAATTAATCGTGGCAATCTGCCAAACGAAATAGAATATTAACAAGTTCGTTGCTCAATTTATATCCATTTTATCCATCGTTAAAACTGTCCTTCGTCTTTTTCAATTTTCTAAAAAAATTGCAAACAGGTGTTACGCGAAATAAGAAAAGAAATGTCGATTTTAATTCAATCGGTTGTCACGGGAGGCAAAAAGGGCCACGGAACTTCTACCGCCTCGTACACACGGTCAATCATTAATGCAGACACTGAATATTGAACGTCATCCTCCCCCTCGTCCCTCCTCTCTATTGGTCGATAATAAGCCCGAATGCTATTAGCAATTCAATTGGACGTCGATGATCATCGGTTTGGAATATTTCGCGGCGATTAATTATACGCATCGTGGCCGGCCTACGAATATTTGTCGATTCTTCCATATTTCCGTGGCCATTCATCCTTTCTGCTCTCTATTAATAAACCGATCGTTTTTTTTTTTTCTATTCTCTTTACTGTAAATTACATTCCCCAAAATTCAGAAACATCTGAAAACTTCAGAAAGAAACCTAGTGAAATAATTTTTAATTAGTTATCTTACAATATGTGTATATATATATATTGGTTTTTTTGTTGGTTTAAACAAAGAGTTGGTCTATTTAATTCACATGGTGGAGAGATTCGTTGGCGAAATCGGGGTAGAACGGGGTGGAAAAGCGCAAACTGGTCGGATCAGTGTTTTCGAGGTTTGCACGTCAGAGCACTTGTCACATATACGTAGAAATAGCGAGAGAGAGAGAGAGGGGGAAAAAAGTTGTCCGTGTCGATAGATTGGAAATTGTGGTACAAAAACATTTTTCAATTGGATAAAATCGTATCTCGGGTATTCTGTTTGACGAGGGAAAAAGTTGATCCCTGTCAGCAGTATGCTCGTTTGTTCTTTGATTCGATCAATAGAAAATTCTGTGCAAAAATATGTATGAAACATTTTACGGTTTGCTTTCTGCTTTATTCTACGGTTTTTTTTCCGATCGTTTCAATAAAGACACACGTTCATTCTACCCTGATACGCAACTCTCGCAGTTACGAAAACACCAAAAATCAGCCTCGTGTATAGGTACACAGTATTTTCTCTACGTGCCGCGTCTAACTACGGTCAAAATTCTACGAGATTTACAGTCGTCCTATTTACAACAGTTCACTGGCAAACTTCGTTTGCCAACATATAGATATCTCTCGTCTAAGAAATACGATTTATCTATCGTTTACTTCTCGATACTGGGAAGACGAATCGAGACTACATGGTGAAAGGTGTGCTGTGACGAATATACAAGGTGTCTCTGTAAACCTGGTTACAAACGAGTGGGTGGTGATTCTGCGTGAAAAAATGAATCGAAAATGTGGAGTAAACATTTTTCATACGAGCCCTGGTTTCCGAGAAAATTGAATTTGAAGTTTTGGGGGTGCGACATTTCGCAAGGAAATAGTCCGCACGGTAACGTCAGTCTATAACTATTCGATTGAAAAACATTTCGTTTGGTAATTGTGAATTTAAGTGAAGAAAATCGTCGGTAAATGTTTTATCGATACTTATCGCGACACTGCTATCGTTTATTACTATAATAGAAGTGTAAAGCTGAGAGATAGCAAAATGCACGCGCACTCGCACAACTTTTTAAATTCAATTTTCTCGAAAAGTAAACCTCCTACGAATAAACTTTATTCTATATTTTCGATTCAGTTTTTGACGCAGAATCGCTACCGTCTATTTTTTACCACCGGTTACATGACACCCTGCGTCCACTGACGTTCGTAATTATCAGGACACCTGTTATATTCCCAACGAAAACGTTTATATTCTCGTAAGTGGTAGTTTTACGAGAAAAATAGAAAAGGACAAAGTTTCTTTATTTTTTACACACAACGCGATGGTTTGAATAGATTTGTCAAAGTTTGCAATAATTAGATTAGGTCAGACTGAATCATTTTTCTCGGTATCTGAATAATTTAACAAACGACTGTTTCGATTTGCGTCGCATTCAATAATCGTTTCCTAATGCATACGAACAGCAGTGTACATGTATATACATAATGGACGTACTATCTACTGAGAGACATGTTGATACCATCTACATGTCTACTACTGGGTTGACATTATTGCATTCCACACCCCTTTGTGATCAACGTCGGCCATTCAGGCGTACGTTTCTATACAGAGCAGTGCGAAAACTGCAAGGTTCGACAAGCTTTCAAAGAGGATTCTTTTTGTTCGTATTTACCAAATTCACCGTCGACTACGATTTTTACCCCCGGTTATCGAATTTTAATCTTCGCGCACCTTAGCTCTCCTGGAAAAGCATTTAAACCAATTACCACGAGCCGTGTGCTCCCTCCGGTATCGCGGGGGATGATAATTTCATGAATCAGAGGCTCGCGATAATAATAATTCTCCTCTGGCAATTAGCTGGAATTTATGAAAAGCTGGAGTTAAGTGGGTGAGAGACAAAGAGAGAGAGAGAGAGAGAGATGAGGACGATGAGTGATGAAAACGGGGGTAGAAATAAAAATGACGGCTGTGAACATGGAAGGAAGGAGAGGGTGGTAAGGTTGAAAAAAGCGACGGCTGATCGTTTCTTTTTTTTCTCTTTTTCTTCTCTCACGTCCCACGGAAGCTGAGCCGTCTTGGGCAAATTAAATATCGCGATCCTGGAGCAAACCAGAGGCTTGAGGAACAGGGATGTAATGGAGCAGTAACTGCGTTTCGAATGGAACGGGACGATCTGGAGGTAGCGAATCTGGAACGAACGTTATAAACGGATTAGCGACGAGTTTCTCGCTGAGTGAAAAGAAGAAAGCTAGCTCGTTCAACGTGTAAATCATCGTTTAAGTGGAGAGATACACCGAGCGAGTAGTCTAACTAAAAATAAATGCGACGAACGACGACAGAGAGAGAGAGGGAGAGAGAGAAGGTTGGAGAACGATGGAAGGAAGATGAGATGAGAGAGAGAAAAAAAGAAGGGAGGATATGTAATAAGGACGGGGGAAAAAGTGAGGGTGGAAGAAGATCAAAGGGAAGACACTTACTGGCGAGCATAATGGTAGTGGCATTTCCGCCAAGTGCGTCCTTCAACAGCCAAGTAAGCGAAGAATCTCTATAAGGGATGAACCTCCTGCCTGGACCACTTCCGGTCGAGCCTCTCTCCGCGAGGGCTGATATTACGTTCCCTAGTGCCACTAGGCTCTTGTTTATGTTCGCGCCCTCCTGCAAACACACGTGTTACGAAAAATTCTTTTTTTTCCTTCTTCTTCTATTTCTTTAACGTTCAGTGTATGGTGCATCGTCATTTTTGGAAGTAGAACTTTTGTGCAATTAAATATTTTAATTAGTATAACTTTTTGACGTTCGGCGTCACGTGTGTATACCACCGATGGTGCATCGTCATTTTTGGAAGTAGAACTTTTCTGTAATTAAATATGTTAATTAGTACAACTTTTTGAGTTCGTTTTAAAGTTCTTCCGAAATTCATATCTCTTCCTATGGAACTAAATGTATTAATTTATTGCATACAATTCGATATAATTTTTCGTGGTGAAAAGCTTTGCACCACTGTCAATTTTAGTTAGGTTTGCTTTAATTTTGATAGGTTTGAGTCATAAATTTGAATAATTTAGTAAGTTGAGTAATAAAAAATCTTGATCACTAGTATAAATGTGTAGGAAATCCATCGATCGTGTTGGTCTTCGATTTTCATCTGTTCGAAAAATGCTTCATCGATCGGTCAGGGGCAACGATATTATTTTTAGTGAATGACTCACCTTCAGTCGATGAACACCGCTGCACGTGGCCGCGCTCTCGCTGCCCGCCAGATCGACCAGCCTTAGTTTGCTAGCACCTCGTGGCAAGATATCGTTCCTCTTCGACGAGGACGAAGAATTCACGCCGTTTCCAACGACCGGCGACTCTGCAGCGACGGCGATCGTCAGCAGAGCGTGGCTACGACTGCTGTTCGAATTCTGTAACGTGGACGCTGTCTTGCGGGCCCTGGTTCCCTCCTCCACGTAGGACATCAACGAGCCCAGGGTGCGGACCACGTGCTGGGTCAGACCTAGAGCGGAAAAAATGTGGAAAATTAGAGAAATATTGGAGGAGATTTTAGTAAAGTGGAATTAGAGAATTTCGGAGGTTTTGGAATCGAGGGAAATTGAGGAGAGAGGGATTTTAGAATTTTCAGGATTGTGAGAAATTAGGGGAATTGATGAAAGAGGGTTGAGAGAAATTTGGCATTTTCAGGATTGTGGGAAATAAGGGAAATTGATGAAAGAGGGATCAGAGAAATTTGGAATCCTCAGGATTGTGAAAAATTAGAAAAATTGATAAAAGAGGAATGAGAGAAATTTGGAATTTTCAGAATTGTGAGAAATTTATAAAAGAGGGATGAGAGAAATTTGGAATCCTCAGGATTGTGAAAAATTAGAGAAACTGATAAGAAAAATGAGAGAAATTTGGAATCCTCAGGATTGTGAAAAATTAGAAAAATTGATGAAAGAGGAATGAGAGAAATTTGGAATTTTCAGAATTGTGAGAAATTTATAAAAGAGGAATGAGAGAAATTTGGAATCCTCAGGATTGTGAGAAATTGATAAAAGAAGGGTAAAGGAAATTTGGAATCCTCAGGATCGCTAAAAATTAGAAAAATTGACAAAAGAGGGACGAGAGGAATTTGGAATCCTCAGAATTGTGAAAAATTCGAGAAATTTGGAGATTGCAGAATTCAGGAAAATTGAGAGAACAAGAATTACTCTGAATTTTTGAAATAAGCAAATATTCACAAAAACGAAATCACAAATGCGAAATTTTTCAAATTGAACGAAAAAGAGAATCGAATCTCAAAGGGGTGGAGAAAATTTCATAAGTCGAGGAGCGGCGAGTTCCGAGAAATTTATAGAATTGGTTAGCAGCAGGGTCGGAAAGTTTTGCGAAACAGGCATGCAGAAGGGAGTGGAGTCTCAGGGAGATCACAATTATCGGAGTTGCCGGGTTTCGAAACGGGCGAATCTTCGATTGCCTCGTACCTTGAACATAAGGGCCGAGTCGAGGATGCTCGCGAACTCTCAATCCGCTGGTGCTCGAGGACGGCTTCAAAAGATCCCTCACCCTCTCGTTGTATATCTCCAAGTAACTGAAACAGAATTTCAGCCCTGTGTTACGCTTCGTCTATTATCTTTGATTGATCGCGTTCACTTCACCGCTGATGGATTTTCTCCGTCCGACTACTCCGTTTAATCTACTTACGATCATCGTTAACTACCCTCTGACGAAAAAAGAAGCAAAAAATGAATCTTGGAAAAATGTACACATATTCGAAATCGTGGAATAACTGAAAAATAAACTTTTCATTTTCATCACCGAATTATCACGCCGTCGTGAACATTCGCGAATTAGCAAAATTGCGGCTGACAGGATCGGTGAAACTAGTCCTTTTATTCGCGCCAATAAACCAATAAATATTCCATATCGTTAACAAAAGCTGCGGCCGCCGCGCCTCGCATTATACAACGAAACGTTCAACAAGTGCTGGTAGCTCGCGTAATCGCGAGTGACCCGCACGCGACACGCGTCGAATATCAAAGCGATAAACGCGACATCGTTACACCGACCAATAATGCGATTCACCAGACACACAAGCGGACACACGTGAATATTCATCGTTCGTCTAAACAGTGCCGCGATTTTCGCGCGGCTAGAAGAGAGAGAGAAGGAATTTCGCGTTTAGAGAGGAGGAAGGGATAGGAGGAGGAGGAGAGATATGGCCAGGAGGGGAAATTTATCGGGTGGACAACGCATACTTTTCGCCTAGCTTGGGTACTCGCAAGCTTCCCGGATCCTCTTAACGTCATTATCTGCTTCGCTGTGCTCGTGAAACGTCCGCACGTGCGACCATAAATCCGCTTAACGGCGATCGCTGTTTCAGAAACACTTTCTGCCTGCATTCTACCCGTTTCCCTTTGTCTCTTAACCCTTCTCTATTCGTAAAAACCACTTGTCCACCGTGTGTGGACTCTAATTTCGCTAAGTTTACGATGTAACGTTTGCTGTTGTTGCTTTTGTGGAGTTTTGGTTGTGTTTCGGTGTTGGATTTTTTGCAGTTTGCTGATTCAGGTAGACTTGAGGGGTAGTGTTCGAGGAAACGATGTGGTGAGCAGTTTTGGTGCTGCTTTTTTTAGGACGATGATGAAGGTGGGTAGAGTGGTGATTCTCTTTATGTGTTTTTCTACAGAATGTAAAATGATGTGGTGACCCACCAGTGGGGCACGCCGTCTATTCGATCTTTTTTGCAATCTATGCTGGAACGATCTATCATTTCGCCAAATAAGATTACTCGTGGGTCACTCCATCCTAAACATACTATTACAAATTTGTAGTGTAACAAATACGTAATGTAGTAGATGGGTCACGTCATCAGATAAGAATATTACTGCATGACCCACCCGTTACTGTGTCACCCCATCCTAAACATATTAAATTTGTAATATAATAAGTGGGTCACGTCGTCAAATAAGAATATCACTCGATGACCCACCGGTGGGTCACCCCATCCCAAACCTTCTAAACTCATAGTTGTAAGGGCTTTTAATCTTAACAGTATCTCCTCGTCGTCGCTGACTCCTCGTCCTTATCAACTACCCGGTTCAATTTGTTCTCTTACAATTCTTACGATTCTCCTCGCAGTGCTCTTAACGCGTCCTTATATGCGGGCCTTGACGCCCGTCTCTTGCCTTCGGGAAACCCTGACGCAAGTTGGGGGTTTCTACCCGGCAAGGACCGCGTCGCACGAGCACGTGGCTGGGTCCTTACCTGACCCAGCCCTTAGCGCGTGGGGGAGTCAGGGTATCGGGACCGGCTTTCTCCGCAGACCGAGATGTCTGCCCAGAGGTCTGCCGTCATCCCAAGCATACCAAATATACCACGACAACCACAACCCAAATCACCAACCCCAAACCCAAGCAAATCAAAAATTCCATCAACCACACTCGAACAAACCTCCAAAGAAACCACTATCAGAGCGATTGAAATGGTGCTAAACGCGAAAGTAGGAAAAGATTTCTCCTAAATTTAGCCCGAACCGATCAGTCTCGTTGCAACGTCATTTCACGTGTGCAACACGCTACAACAGGTAGACACACCGGCCATACACGTCGATGTTTATTAGGGTCAAGGAAAACTGCTGCTCGACGTGAACCAAGCGTACGTTTGTTTCTGTCGATTTTCTAATTTCCGGAAGCGGCGCGTTCGCCGCTCTACTCGTTCCTCCTCGTTCATCGAGTAGCGTCGGTGGGCCAGCTGGGAATTCAGCAGCATTCCTAAATACTCATAGCGGCCAACAGCCAGACCACTGACGACCCTATTTACTTTGAGTTCAATTCCGCGGTTCGCGGATGAAATACGTGACGTGAAAAGCGGCGGATCGACGAGAGCCGGTAGTTTCCGGCGCACCGCGCGCTCTTCCTCTTGCAAATTCCAAGCGGTTTCAATTTTTCAGACGTTGATTTTTCCCCGTGGTCGCTTTGATTAGCTGGCGAACGACGTCCTCCGGTTGGATTCGCCGTCCTCTAAAACCGTGTCCTCTCGTGTCTTCTAATGGGGCAGGTGGGATTCGCCGGTGGAACGTGTGTCGCGGCGCCTCAAAGGAGGAAGTTTCCCTCGAAACATATCGTATCCTCCATTTAGCTGATGAATTTAACTTCTTCACGGTGGACACTCGAGTGAAGTGTCGCGATGAAACATTCTCTGGCTTCTTTTTGATCACTTGGAGTACTTTCTGATACGTAGATTTGCCGTAGGGAAAAATTTCGCAAGTTCAACTGTAATACTTGTGAAATAATTGTGATGATAAGTAAGTTTCTTTTTGTAACAAAGTTGGTTTTAGTGGAGAATCTCTTCGATTCGATGAACTCTATTTTTTTGTCATGGTGAAATTAAGCCACTCACTGTGAAATTATCCTTGGAATGAAGAAAATTCTCAGTTTATGATCCTGAAGAATATTGGATCCCTGCTTCTCCCATGAAAATGTGAAGAAATAAGTAAAATAATGTATAATAACGAATAAAACAGAATTGAAGTGAGTAAATAATTAAAAAAAAAAGTAAAATACCACTTTTGAGGGACAAATTAACTTGTTTTCCCAAACCAGAGTGCAGTTACAATATTCAAGGAACGTAACTCCGTTCGTCATTTATGATGTTGCTTCTTGAAAGCACGGTTGGCGAGAAAGTTTGCAATACAGTGTCGTTACTAATACAACGTAGAAACTACCAGCTGCAAATTCAATCTCGAAGCCGAAGGCGATCGAACATTTCACCAGTTCTGAGTTATTTGCATTTACGATCGCGAAATTCTCCAGCAACAGGGAAGAAGAAGAAGAAGCTCTTTCGCGCATTTCGTAGGAAAATCACCCTCGTCCCTTAAAACAGCAACCAGCAGCTTTGTAAACTCCCCTTCTTTCTCCTTTTTTTCTCCCCCCCTCCCCGGACGACTACACGAAAAAGCTATTTAAACTTTCGCCAAGATAACCAAAACCACCTTTGTTCGTTGTTCAACGCTTAACCCGTGATCTGTTGCATCTATTTCACACCCGATAGCCTTTATCTCCCGCTTAGTTAATTGCCGAGGCATCGTTTAATTTCTAATTTTCCCCAGAAACAGCGTCTCGAGAGAAGAAAATTCGAAAAAATTGTCTCTCCCTCGATTTTCTCCGGATTCTTCCTCTCTTCATTTTTCAATTCCTCGATAAAAGGGTCGAAGGCTTGCGAGGAGTCACAGCAGGTCGAAGAAACCGCGCACCAGCCGTTCTGCGATGACTCAGACCTAACAGCGTCCTAAATTTACTCTCGTCTGAGGGTATTCTAATCTGCCGTAGCGAGAAGTACGCACATCGTTGAAATTAAACTTAGAATTAGAGCAAAAGAGTATTCTCGACGAAGCAACGTGCAGTCGTCTCAATTCTATTCTTCAATAATTGATATCGCTGACGAGAAACCCTTCAACGTCGCGAGCTTCTACGAAACAACAACGGTCTAATTACTTCGAAACTGAAAGAAACTCGCAGGTTACACCGCGTAAAGTGTTGCGTGTCTGTGACAGGTTTGGCGAAACAGAAAGAGAGACCCGGGTTGATCGGTGTTAATTAACGAA
>NW_017100262.1:782310-785576 GCF_001263275.1 Habropoda laboriosa
GTTCGTTAGGGGCTCTAAAGTTGTCGAGTGGCTCTCGTTTTCACCGGTGCACCGCGGAGAAAACGAAAGCCCGGCGTTCTCGTGTTTGCCAGATATTACGAACCGGTGTCGAAATAAGAATCGATCCGTGTCCTATTCATATTACCATGTGTAAAAAGAGAGGAGATTTTGCAGCCAATCGAGAACCATTAAACTCGTCTACGCTTCTTTCAATCTATTCGAGCCACGACCTTCCTTTTCCTCGTAAAGTCTACGATATCAGAGAAAAAAAGAAACATATCGAAATCGATAACCGACGAGTATATAGAGAGACTGTTCCTTCTAAAGAAATAAACGAGTTTGAAAAGAAATGGTTGTCCTTACGGTGGAAAAAAAGCTGGTGAAATGGTTTGGAAGGATCGACCTCTGGCGCAAAGATCGTCGAAGAGTTGACTGAACCCGGGTTTCAATCCTCTCCCCGTTTAACGAGCTCCTTTTTTGAATTTCAAATTCGAATAAGGTTGGAAATTTCGCCGGATAAACGTTTCTTTTAATTCGACCGGCTGATTGCTTCTTCGACAGGGTTACGGAAGAAGATTCGTCGTAATCACGCGACGTTTAACGAGTCGACGACCCACACCACCTTGGAAAAGAGAATTGTTCGAATTCGAGGGGAGACACACGCGGTGTTCACGCGATTCCCTATTAGACACCTTTAAATGGTGGCTTGGATGGCTGAATATCGACCCTCGATTACTGGGTCACCGAGGGTACGACCGCCCTGCGAGCTGAGAAATCCACCTACTGTTGCAGTCTCATCTTCTACGATGATCCATTATGTTCGAATCGTACGAAACTTGTTTTAATGCTTCGGCGAATCGTTTGAAATTACATCTAGCAAGAAATAATCAAACTTTTCGATGATAGAATGTTCCTTGTGTGATATCGTAGCAAGCACGGAGTCGAATACTCTATCGAGATAAGATTTGCCGAAGTTCGCTATAGTCTGAGCGAGAAATATTCGTCTGTCAAGGACATCCAGTAACACTTCTCCCAATAGACTAATCAGGCTACTTCTACTCCATAGCAGACTCAGAATTAAATACACCGTGTCCAAGATGCAATCTTCAAAAGTTCGCTATAGTCTGAACGAAAAATATTCGTCTAATAACACTTCGCCCATTAGACTAAATACTCAGGCTACCCCACTCCACAGCAAACATAGAATTAAATACACTACGTTCGAGATATGGTCTGCGAAAGTTCGCTATAGTCTGAACCGAAAAATATTCGTCTGTCAAGAACATCCAGTTACACTTCCTCCGTTAAACTAAATACTCAGGCTATCCCACTCCATAGCAAACTCAGAATCAAACACACTATGTCCAAGATAGGACCTTAAAAATTCCGCTATAGTCTGAATGAAAAACATTCGTTTCTCAAGGACAACTTCCACGAGAGTCCCTATACGAGCAATCTACAGCAGCTTTTCGACGCAACGTAATCATAATTCGTCGTTAAATACGTCTAAACGAAATGACAAACAGAAACGACGAAATGCAGGTCGAATGAAATTTGCAGCCAAGTCGTAAATGAGTCGGGAAATCGAGAGCGTGGGGTCGGGAGTGGAGAATTAAAGGTTCCGCGAGGTCTGCCAGAGAGGAGGACTGTTGCAAAAGGGAGAGCGAGTGGGAAAGGAAGGAGGCGGACGAAGTGTAAGAGAGAGAGAGAGAGTTCTATCGATCAATCAGCCATAAGTAATGCGGAGCTTTTGATCGGTTACCGTTTCATTGCGGATGGGTGCAATCGCGTACGAATTCGGCGACTTAATCACGTTAAACGCCGATGCCTAATGACGATGGTTCCTGATCAATTGGTGGCCAACGAATCATCCTGCCCCGCCGGACGTCGAAACATTTCTGTACACGTGAGACCAGTATCGCGATACGATGGGACCGGGGAATGAACGTTCAACGTGTATAGATTGATTGGCTCGGCCCCGACTGATAATTGGCTGAAATGAAAATTTCGGGTAAACGACGATGTAATCGATACTTTGATTTCTCACCCCATACAGCCGCCGCAACCTGTGTGGCCATTACTCGCCGGACATTGCACGTACGTTGCATCCCTATCTTCGTGTCATTCCTGGTAATTCGTACCGTTTTAATAGTCAAGGACGAACGATTGTTCAGAATTTTTGGGAACGAAATTTGAGTGGTATATGGTATACTATGAAATTTCCAATGTCTTATCATTCAAATGTGTCGTTCAGGAGATCAGTCGAGTGTTAAAAGTCCTGAGATTTTTCAATATTTTCTTATCTCAACTTAGATCGTGCAATATGAAATTTCGAATTTCTTATCACTCGGATAATTAGTCGAATGTTAAAAGTTCTCAGATTTTTCATATTAACTTAGAATTCCTATAATCTCCTTGTGTAACGTGAAATGTCGAATTTCTAATCACTTTCAAACGTATCACTCGCATAATTAGTCAAATATTTAAAAATTCCGAGCTTCTTCGCGTTAACTTAAAATCGAACCGAAACAAAATTGAAGAAAATGTGACATTTCAGTCGAACATTTCCACGTGACGTCCGAAACTTCCCGTGTAAAAATCGTATCAGTCGAAAAAGGAAGAAGGTGGACGGCGATACGCGAATTTAATGCAGCGTAAATGAGCAGAGACACTAATGATCACATTTCCCCCGTCGCGGATAGAACACGGAACGGGTAAATCGCGCGTGAATTAACGATAGCCCGTGAAAGTGTGACAATTTTCGCGCGACATTGGCCGGTCTCGCGTTTATTACGGGTACGTGTCAATTGTAACGTTGGCGTAGGGATCGTTGTTAGATCGTAAATTAAATTATGCCCGTGCTCGAGGGGGAGTCCAGCGTGTTTATTGACGAGAGTACGATCGGCTAATAGGTATAATTAATTGCACAACAAAAGCTGAATATCGATCGCGAGGAGGGAGAGGAGGGAGGAGAGAGTAGAACGCGTGCACACATACGGCGATGTGCCGTGGCGTCGCGACGCGGCGCGACGCGTTCGATAAGCAGAAACCGTGGCGAAAGTGTTTGGCGAAAAACCGGTTAATTAGCCGTCCGTTCCACGCGAACTGGCTGCAAAAGCAGCCGCTGATAAATGAACGATCGTCTCGTGACTCCCTCTCCGCGCAAACTGCCAGAAGGTAGCCCCTTGCTCCTTCAGACCGCCATTATCGCGTACCTTCTTCCCTTTTAACGTGCTACTTTTTGAACGGGCAATAAAGCAAATTTG
>NW_017100262.1:785650-811935 GCF_001263275.1 Habropoda laboriosa
TTGAATTTATACTTAGTTTCTTCTTCTTTCCAAAGAGAAGTGGTGGACCATAGGAGCGCGCTTTTTTAGGGATTACTGTCGGAGAAAATTAGTTCGCGGATGACAAGGATTTGGTCGTAGACATTTAAATGTACTAGATGATTAATTAATTCGGAATTGATTGGCTGAGTTTGAAATTATTTCAGTTTGATTGAATTTAAATTTTAGAATTCGAATATTTAAATTTTAACGTGTAGAATTTTTAACGTTTAGAACAGCCTCAATTTGACCGGATGAATTTCAATGTTAGAATTTGAATATTTAAATTTGAAAATTTAGAATTTCATTAGCTGAATAGAAATTCGCAATAGCGTCCTGAAAGTATCTTCGCTTCCTGAACAAGCCTCATATCACAATTTACAATTCAATCGTAAAAAAAGAGGCTTGTACCTCCGCGCTTCAAACGCCTCGTAATTTTCCCATCTCGCACTCACTCCACTAAACCCGAAACTTTCTGCTCTCTTTTCAAAAACAATTCCAAAAGTTCCACCTCCGTCGTCGTCGTTATCAGCGCGAGTTACGCTTTTTTTACAGCAGCCGCCGCGACGCTCGAAGGAAATGTTCCACGGTGTCGCGCAGAAAATTCCCTTTGTGTTTCTAAAGCGCAAGGGGGAAATTAAAGAAGCCGCGGGAAAGCCGTAAATTCGTTTATGCACTGTTCTCCAGGTGTCCACCAGAATGACATTCCCAACACACACACACACACACACGTATGCACAGAGTGGCGAACAATCGTAAAAAGGCCATTTTCCAGGAGCGTCGCGGTTGAAAATGATTCACCGGTAGAATCCGTGGCAAGTCAAAAAAGAAACGACTATTCCTCCCTCTCTCTGTCTCTCTCTCTCCCCTGGGTACAGAGAGAGCCTCAGTTTCGAGCGTAAAAGCGGCAACATTCTATTATTCGCGTTATTAAGCGACGCGAGATTGGCTTTAATTGCACCGGAGGAGCTCGCGTTTTAATGGACACCCGCGACTTCGGGACACTTTGACCGGGGATCTCCCTGTTCCTCTCCCTCCCTCCTTGTGAAAAATAGCGTGGAGAAAGAGCGACTTTTTATGGGAGTCCGTATTCAATCTTGGACGGTAAATAGGATCAGCGGGGAAGATACGTTTGAAAGAGAAACGATTATTTTACTGGACTGTTATAATGAATGGGTGATATGGGTGATATATTCAGATGATATTCTGTGAATTATGCGAAGACTGTAATTCGTAGAGATTGTATTAGGTGTAGAAATTAATTCGGTGCCTCTTTTCGCAAACTTGAACGTTGATTTACAGAAAATCAAATATAATTTTGATGTTCAAAATGATCTCCATTTTTTTCAATGAGATTTGTCCATTTATTGGGCAAATTCCCTCTCTGGAAAAGTACGGCGAGTTCGAGTCGATAAAGTCTTGGAGATTTTTTTGAGAAAAAGACGCGGAATTAATTTGTGGGCTTGATAATTTGCAAAGGTGATATTTCGTGAAGGTTGGTTCTAATAGGTGTGCCGAAATAGAATGAAATGGACGATAGAATGGACTTGATGTTTGTAAAGAATTGAAGATTGTTGAAAAGTTTGAAAATAGGGTGAATCGAAGGATAGAATTTGGTTTTCTCGTGTTTGTCTCGGTCTTGTCGTGTGAAGAAGTTGGAAAATTGTGGCGGAAAGTCAGCTACTTATTTATACGCGTTGCGTGCAACGCTTGCTTTCGAGCCTGATGCGCGAACCTATAGAACGCCATCGCGTTTTATCGTTCGAGTTCACGAGATTACGGCGTCGCGATACCGCGGCATCGCCGCTAATATTCCACGATACAGGCAAACACCTATCTCTACCTTCGCTTTCTTACCTATTCCACTTTCTCCATTCCGACAAATTTCACGTAAGATTTAAAAAAGAAACAATCTTCTCAAGATTTTCCTCGAGATCTTCTCAAGATTTTCCCAAAATCTTCTCGAGATTTTTCTCAAGATCTCAAAATCTTCTCAAGATTATTCTCCAGATCTCCTCAAAATCTTCCCAAGATTATTCTCAAGATTTTTCTCAAAATCTTCTCAAGACCTCCTCATAATCTTCTCAAGATCTTCTCAAAATCTTCTCAAGGTTTTTCTCCAGATCTCCTCAAAATCTTCTCAAGATCTTCCCAAAATCTTCTCAACATTTGTCCTACCAAAAACAACACCCCTCGTCTCGTTTTTCTCAAGATCTCCTCAAAATCTTCTCAAGGTTTTTCTCCAGATCTCCTCAAAATCTTCTCAAGATCTCCTCAAAACCTTCTCAAGATCTTCCCAAAATCTTCTCAACATTTGTCCTACCAAAAACAACACCCCTCGTCTCCTCACTCAAACAAAACTCCAAGCACCACCTCAGAATCGTCCACAAAAAAATAACACAGCAAACCAGTGACCCCAAAATTAAAAAAAAATTCTCCAACCGCAACCGAAGATCAAGATTCCTCCCATCAAAAACCCACATCCATCGTCATCTCTCGAACAAAACCTCCTACAGTCCCTTCACAAAATAAGTCACAGCGAAACAGGGCACCTCCACGCGACATCACAGTCCATAAAATTCCCCGTCCCCACGCTCCACCCCCATAACCAAAAGAGCGTAAATCCACGGATCGTAAAAATGCAAAAACAAAAAAAGAGACCTACACGCAGAGGATGCTCGATCAGACGAAAATTTTCCGCCAAAAATACGCACACATTCCCAGTCCATTAGCAGGAATTATTAACGCCCGCGGGTGAAGCAAGTAACCACGCTTTCAGGTACGTTTTAATCTAAAGGGTACACGAAATATTTTCGCCATGTGAACAGAGAGGTGTAGAGCGGAGGTGGAGGGATGATTTCGCTATTAACGATCCCCCGGTGTGCAAACAGGACGAACGACAATGGCAGCCGGAGAGCAGGTGAGTGTCGTTAGCTTTCTGAAAAATTTCAACCCCCTAAATCCAAGCTTGTACACCGGCCAGGAGGATTTTCGCGGTTCGGCCAACTCGCGTGAAGGAAACATGAATGGACGACAGGGCGGCGTGTGTGGCTTTATTGTAGCACAAGTCGAGAGAGACAAGCTTCCCTCTGTGTGTGTTTCTGTGTGTCACGACAGCGCGCATATTTTTTCCAACGAACGAATTGCCATGGCACTTTTAATAACTGCCGGTGATCGTATAAACGCGGATTTATAGTATTCCGACTGCAGAGTAGGGGGTGGATACGCGCGTAAATCTGTCGTTTCTTTTTGCAGACGGTCGATACGGAACAAAGGATGATTCACGGTCCGGTTATGGATGATGAACAACGAGAAGACACTCCTGTACAATAAAAACGTTGTTTCTTTCGATAGAAGCTTCTGTTTTTTAACTTGCTGTTCTCTGTATCGCACGGTAGCGAGGAAGATCGATCTTTGGTACTGCGGGACTTTTCCATGGAACGTATTTTTGCTCTTTGCAATTGAGACGAAGTGTAGGGACTATCGCAAAAGTGAAGTCTTTTTGAATGGATTGACGTGCCGTATTCTTCGGACCATAAGACGCACCCCAAATTTACGTAGGGCGGTCTAACGCAGCGGTAGCTAGGCAAAAGCTACCGAAAGACGACGGCTGTGCGCGTGTGTGTGTGAGAGCGATGCGTCGGTGAGGCGCGAGAAGAGCGAAAGAGGCAGTCGTTAAGTGGCCACCGAGTCGTTTGTACCTATCATTTTCTTTTTTTCTATTTTCTTTATTAAATCTTGAAACGTTGACCCGTTCTTGCTCCCTTCTCCCTGTTCACATCCTACATTTATGGGGACGATTTTTAGAAAAGAATACTTTATCAGGTACATAAAGATATTTTCAAATTCTTACTTAATTTGTTTGTTGTTAAAATAATTCGTACTAGCATATAATGTCACCGTTCTAACTTCTCTAATAGCTTCGATACAGTATAAAGATTCGTATTTTAATGTCACCTTCGGACCATAAGACACGCTCCAATTTTAACTCGATTTTCCTATGTACAAAGGTGCGTCTTATGGTCTTAAAAATACGGTAATTCATTCGAAGTCGTCAGATTCGCATGGTGCCAGAAAAATGGCAAAGATAATAGTGGAAATTCACACCGGTCACGGGAGATCTTCTAATACTGGCCGAAGTGTAGCTTCCTGCGCAGCGAATACAAACTGGAATTCTCTCTTGAAGGAAATCTGAACCACGACAAATTGGCTCGAGAAAAGGAACAAAACTAACTGAGAAAACGTAGCGAAACAACACAGACTGTTCAACGTCGCTGATAACCTCGTGGTTGATGCGACGAGAAACAAGGAGAGAAAAAGAATAATGGAAATTATTTCGATCGTAGATCTGTTTTCATTCTTTTCAACCCTTCGACGGTAAGGAGAGAAAAAAAGAATAATGGAAATTATTTCGATCGTAGATCTGTTTTCATTCTTTTCAACCCTTCGACGGTGCGTTAAAGAACGAACAGTTTAACTCAGGAGAGACTCTTAGGAAGAAAGTCAGAAAGAGAGGAGATACTGCACTGTGCTTTGAAAATAATCACACACGACGTAATTATGAAAATGTAAAATATGAATTTTGTTCACTCTAATTCGTAATTATATTAGACTGTGAAAGGGGTAAAATAGAACTTTGATTGTACCAAAAAATCGGAGAGAATTAATTTCTACGCCTAATGTAGAAAATGTGGTAGGTAGGATGATACGTTTATTTTCGGGAAAATGTTTAGAGAGAAAGGGGTAATTACAAGGTACGGAACGTTGTTACGTGGTGAGTCCATGGTTCGAAAGGGAACACGCAGAGACGTGAACTTTCTTCGTCGACCCACTTAACGATTTTACGTCGCGAACTGACGGGAGAAACCCGAAAAGAGGGAACCTCCAGCTCGAGCTGACCGATTCGCTTATCTAGCAATACATCAAGCGAACTTCCTCGCGAAAAAATCCATGCAGGGAAATGTGGCGAGCCGATTTGAAGTTATCGTGAAAGCTTCCTCGTTCTCCGTTCCACTGTAAACCCACCATTTCACCCCGCGAAATACCCAATTTGCGGCTGCGAACGTTCGCGAAGGGACGTTGTCCTTAACCCTTTCGCTGCGGCGGATTTTAGATGTTCAATCGCGCTTCAAAATTTTTTGGAATCTTGAAATTTTTAAGTTTATCACTTTATTAAATTGAGGCGAAAGTGTGCCAAGGGTAGAACAATTGAGGATTTTAGCGCGCAACGCGATGTTCAGTCGCGCTTTAAAAGTTTTTCGAAACTTGAAATCTTTAAATTTATCACTTTATTAAATTGAGGTATGTCACGCTCAAGTTCTTTGGAAGCTTGAAAATTGAAATTTTCAAATTTATCGCTTTACTAAATTAAAGCGAAAGCGCGCATGGGACGCGAAAATTAAGGATTAAATTAAGACGAAAGTGTGTCAAAAGTCGCCAAAGTCGCGGTGGAAAAAAATATTTGAAACGCCTATAGACACCAAGGCCACAATACGAAAAACATATTCGAAACGCCTATAGGCTCCAAGAACGCAGCGCGAGAAAATATTCAAAGCGCCTATAGGCAGTGAGAAGCTGAAATTCTGAAAATGAAACTATTCAAAGCGCCTGTAGGCAATGAAAAGCTCAAATTCCACAAAAATTCTCAACCAACCAATCCATCCTCAATTTTTCTCCAACATTCGACACACCAACCACGATCCTTTTCTTTACGTATCCTCGATAATTACCGCGGAAACAATTCCGGAAAAAATTGTCAAATCTTCGTAGAATTCGAGAAAAAGGGGACACGATCGCTATAATTCACGTGGAATTCGTGGTGAACGTGTATCGAAAACCGGGGGAGAGAATTTTATCGCAGCAGCTGCGTTCACGCGGTTTGGAAAAAAGCGATTTCCCGAGGATCCGTCCTCGTTTTCGGTTACACGTACGAATTTTGCGAAGTGCGTAGCCGATGAAACTACGCGTGGAGCGTATACGCGCGTTGCTCCTCTTCCTCCTTCACGCTCATCGATGAAACGATCGAAAGAGGGAACGGGGGAAAAAGAAAAAAAAGAAAGACAAGGGGGTGGAAAAATAGCTCGAAAGAGTGCGGTGGGGTTTCTGGGGAATCGATATTTCACGTGAACGGTAAATACAATTTTTACGAGTGTTCTAAAGCTTTTTCTCCGTTTTTATTTTTACACCGAGCTCAAGGCAATCCAGCGAGCGTTTAATATGGGAATAAAACGGTGTTTACGAGGAGAAGTGCGAATCGAAGATCAGAGTTAGCTTCCGGACGCCAGGCGAAACTTTTCCACGAACGTGTACAATTACTTGGAAAAATATTCGGACACTGTACAGGCTTGCTTTTCCGCCGACGTGTTTTCGACGTGTTACGAAACGTCGTTTGTCGTACTTTAGGATTGTATACGAAAGCGACGGTTCGTTGGAGGATTCGTAAACTTTATTAACCCTTTGCATTCGAGAGGCGACTATGAAGCGACATTATATTTACCATTAGATGCAACTCTAAGGATGATATTTTCCAAGACAGCAGGTCTATGGACCTCCGTGAATTGTTCATTACATGTTTAGAGATTTCAGAGGTGAAATAGTTGGAAAGGACCAACTTCTGATAAAAATATTAGTTTTAAAATATTACATTAATTTTTGCTACTTCCTTATAGAAAAAAGGGCCTTCGAGTGCAAAGGGTTAAATATCAGAGAAAATTTAGGAAATTTCGTAGATTGGTGAACATTTTAAAAAATTACATTAATTTTTGCTACTTCCTTATAGAAAAATGGGCCTTCGAGTGCAAAGGGTTAAATATCAGAGAAAATTTAGGAAATTTCGTAGATTGGTGAACTTGACATAACCTTAAAGTTTATAGACCATCGGTGAAAAACGAAAATGACGTTTTGTTGGAGGAATCGTAAACTTGATTAAATATCAGCGAAAATTTAGGAAATTTCGTCGATTGTTGAACTTGACATAACCTTAAAACTTATAAACCTTCATTTCGAGAAATTTCGCGAATGCAACATAGTCGAAATTATGTGAAATTCCTGTGTCACATAGACATTCTGACACCCAGCAAAAATGAACACTTTGACCACTCATATTATTCATATTTTTCTCTCGAAATTGGTACCCAAGGGGTTAAGATCCCCAAGCAACGAAACCCAAAATTCGAAACAACAAACTACTGTAACCCAAGCAAAATCAACTTTCCCAAACTTCCCCTCTTTAAATTAGTAGCCAAAGGCTTAAAATTCCCAAGAAACGAAGACCAATTATCGTAACCCAAGCAAAGTCAACATTCCCAAACTTCCTCTAATTAAACCGGTACCCAAAAGTTCTAATATTCCCGCTGAACGAAAGCTAAAAACCCAAGCACGATCGCCTTCCTCGAACCTCTTCGTTGCTCCACGCACAAACTTCATAACAAATTGGAGAAAAGTGAGCGTAGCCTGACAGTTCGACGTGAGGATATTGCAAGTGCCAAACGAGAAATGGGGAGAGGTGCGCTGCTGCAAAAAAGGTTGCTGTGTGATTCCTTACCCCAGATAGAAGCGCGAGGGTTGCGTCCGGCTAGGATTGCGAGTCACGGGGCACTGAGCTTACAAGACACATCGAGGCCAACACGGGCTGGCTCCTAAGCTTCGACTTCCATGTCTATCCAACCCCTTCCATTCCTGCGATCCCACCCCCAACTCGACACACAATATTTTCCCCGGACGTTAGACGACGCGTTCACGATTTCTTCACCCCTCTCGTCGAGTAGTTCCTCGATTAACGACCATTCTCTCTTTGTGTCACGTGGCGCGCACCGAACTTCCGGTTCTTCCCCGAGCCATCGTGCTTGCTTGCCGCTGCTCCACTTTCGCGAGAACTTCTCAGCGTTCGATTTTTCCCGGAATGCTTTACGGCGAAAGATTTCAGCGAGGACGTGGTAGAACGGAGAGGAGCCATTCGGAGAAAAATGGAATTCCGGTGAGAATGTTGTACGTATGCGGTGAGAAGAAATTGACAACGCCTGGGAGTTTTTGGGGAGAAGGTCGAAAGATCGCGGCGGAGAATCAATTGCGGAGGGTGGAAAGCTATTACCCGCGGGAACAGATTCTATTAAGAGTTTCTCAAAAGCTCGAACTTAAAGCCAGAAACAATTTGGAGAGAACGACTTCCTTGCTTCGGGATGAAGCACCGTGGCTAATGTTGTTTAACATCGAAGTTAATTCGGAAGTGAAATCGACCGTCGGTATAATCTTGGATTAAATTCGAAGTGCTTTCTTCGTTTCGCTGCGATCTCGACGGTGAGCAAACGTGAAACAATGTTTATTTACGAGAATTTTCTCGATAAAAGTGAGATATCTCGCGAAGTATCGAATATTCAGCTTGTACCTTTTGTTCGCGAAAGAGAATAATACGCTTCGATTTAAAAAAAAAAAAGCCAAACGTTCGATTGCACTTTCGAAAAACATCGGATAACTCCATGAAAACTGCGATATTTTCCTCTGCAACTTTTTTCTAACTACCACAAACACAGCTAGATCCTGTAACAATGACCTAAAAATGATGGTAGAAAGATAAGCTTTTCAATCGGTATAAAGCAGAAAAAGTCGGAAGAAAAATTTACGAAAATTAAGCATTCCCGGTTGAAGTTGCGAACTAAGTGCAGAGAAAGAAAGAGGAAAAAGGAAAGTGTAACGAAAAGGGACGATAAACTTCTCATCACGTTTTAATTCTGCTCGAACAGAACTGTTCGCCAGGAATGGCTTCCGGAAGCCCCATATAATCGCGCGGGAATGCGAGCGAAACTTACAACAAAGGGATTAACTTGGTGGACGAGCTGCTAACAGAGTCAGAGACGTGTAATCGAAATCGCCTGGCAATCGACGACGCACGAAAGCACAGTTTGTTCCGTCGTTGGGTCTGAAACGAGACTGTTGGGCGGAGAGAGAGAGAGCTCGAAATTCGCCTGATCGCCGGACCTTGACCGACAGGGCGCCGATGTCTTGATCGTCTCTCTATTGGCGTATAGCTCGTCGATGCGCGGAGGTCTCTATTCGCGAAAAGACGCGCCGCGAATGCCAAGTTTCCCACACTTATCAATCCAGACGCGCGTTATCGGCCGCCGCCGCCTTCAATCCAACCTAGAGCCTGGCTTCCGCTGAAATTCACGTGCTCTGTCCGTATGCCCGCGTAATTGGATCGCGGAGAATTTAATATGATACAGCAATAATGCTAAATATCTTCTCGATGATTCCGTTAAAAATTTTAATCTCCTTGACATTCTTCTGCCTTAATACGTTTCAGGGTTTTTGAGGTTAAGTTAGGTTATGTTTGGTCGTGATCCTTGATTGAACATGTTTTGTGGGTTACATTTTAAATTTATGAATATATGGAGAGAGGAAGATGAAAATTTGTTGGGTTATTTGTTTTTGGTCGATCGTAGAAATTATTTGTAATTATAGTATAAATTATTAAATTAGGTAACCCTTCGTTACACGTTTGTGAACTCACACTTCTCAAAGTTAATTCCGAAAATTCTGTTAACCCTTTGTTACACGTTTGCGGAATTACACTCTTCGAAGTTTAACTGTTTCTTTCTTTATTTAATTTTGTTCTCAAAATTGTAGAAGTGTCACGTGTTAATTGTAAGGATTGGGAGATTGGTTTTATCAATATAATTACCTGACGGAAACACGGTAATTCTTCTCGTTCCTACGTTCCTCCTCGATCCTTTCGAACAATCCCTCGCATAATCGCGGCGTGAGTCCTGGATCTTCCTGCGGACAAAAAATAACGGACGTTGATAGCCGTTCAATTCGAAAAACGAACGCACTATGTGGCTTGTGAAAATTACGTATCGTTAACTATCGGTCATAGGAATGTCCCCGAGGGCGATCGAACAACTCCGCTCCCATAATTGAAATCCGAACGTGCCCGACGTATAACCACGACACGTGTTACGCTTTAAAACAAAAAAAAAAGAATCCCCCGTTTCCCCTCTAATGTAGTGGCAATCGACTATGAAGCCACGGGGCAATTTAATTAAACGTTCCTCCGGCAAAAACAGTTTCAATTTATCAGCCGAAAAAGAACGCCACGGCGTTGTTCGCCAATTAGGCGACACAGTTATATCTCGAATTATTCTTGGTCGTGTACCAATTCGCGACTCTATAAAGACCGTTAGATGGAAGAGAAATCGAGAAATTGCTGTTGATGTGGGTTAAATTAGGCTACTTTGATCAACGTCGAAAATTGGGACTTTAAGGCGTGGATTTTTCTGTGTACGAGGAGTCACGTGAATTGCAGGCGTTTCGTTTCTTTATTTCGATAAATTAAAGGACGTTCCTGGTTTAATATTCGCGGATCTATGACTTCATTGGGTTAAAAGCTCTGATTTGAGTAGTAAAAGTGTTAATTTTCTAGGATGGAAGAGACTTCTATCTGTTTGGGTATCATTGTACCCCTGTATCTTGACATGCCCTGTATTCGCTGGTGTAAGGAGGGTTGCTCGACTGCGGGGATATTTTCAAACGTTAATAACTCATAAACGAAGCCTCGATCGCAATTTTTTTATTCTTCATTTTCGTCTTATTTCGGCTTCTAGAATTACCCCCTAAATTTTCTCCTGTATACGTCCACTACGTAGTAGTTTTAGAACCGAAAACTGTGGAGAAAATATTACAAGAAAAGGCGTTCTACTACCGAAGGAAAATTTAAGATAACTATTCTATTATAAAAATTACCTTGGTCCCCATCATGGTGTAAGTCTTGCCGGACGCGCTCTGGCCATACGCCACCAGGCAAGAATTGTAGCCAGAGAAAACAGCATCCAGAACAACATTACCGAGTGCTTGATAGATCCTCGATTGATCCGCGAAATTCTCAGCTTCCTGATCGGACGAATCGAAGCAATAGTCGAAATCATATCTTCGTATTCTCTCGCGACTGTCTCCGGCCTTGCTCGAGGACACCTTCAGGTTCGTCAGTGAGATTCCACTTGAATCCGTGCGTACAACCACCTCTGACCCCGTCAGATTCAACTCTCTGTGGGGAAGAGAGGGGAAAAAAAGATGGGAAAATTCTTCTATCGTTAAAAAACACGAAGGAAAAATGGCAAAGCTAGAGGAGGATCTGTGAAACAGTTTTCGAAACGACAATTTCATTTTTCGTCTTTTTCCATCGAGCCAGCTTTTTCCACCAGGAGAAGCTTTTTTTCCACCTTGCCTGGATCAAAATCAATTCGTCGATGCGTACACCGTGTGCACACGTCACTTTCATATCCGGACCTAGCCGAAAATCCTGCCGAGCACTCTTCAATACTCGAATTCTTCCTGCACGTGTCCATCAACGTTTCCTGTTTCCTCCAGATGCTCTCTTCCATGCTGTATTTTTACAATTTTCTTCAAATTCTCGCAATTTCCGCTACAAAAAAAAAGCAACGATTCCTTCTTTCTTTCTCAACAATAAATATTTATTTTTCGCTGGATCCAGCAAACAGAACTGGAGCTCACAATACCGATCTATTTAACGAATATCTTTTTTCCGCAAAAAATTGATCTGGAGAACGTGTGGACGCGTGATCGAAGATTTCGAACAGCTCGAAGAAACGATGTTCGATCCTGTGTTTTCGGGTCGCCTTTCGTCGTGTGGCACAACATTTGGCGTGACGCGAGACAAGTAAGAGCGACGATTACACCACCCGCTCTCTTCCTCTATCTCTGTGACGTGCGTGTGACGCATACGGGCACAGAGGAACGACAAGGAAGGGTGCTTTAACCCTGCTCCTCGCGTGATCCTATCGGCCCCGTTCCTCCTCTAATCGCCATGATTTCGTGCCCCGCCGTCGCTTTTTTGCGAAATTAATGCCTCTGCTAGTTGTTCGACAGGAAGATCGACGGTGATTTAGAGGGAGAGACAGCTTTTGATAGCGTCTACTTCTCGATGAACGACTGTGACGCTCTACCCTAAGCTAATTTTTCGTTTCGAGAACTTTTTTTGTATTTTGGAATTCGCTACTTTCTCTCCCTCTATCCTCTCTTTCTCAACGGACGAACTTGATAAAAATTTGATAAAAATATCGAAACATTGTTTTTTAAGGAACGAAAGCTGCGAGATTCTTGGTTCCAGCTTAAAACTGTACAAACAATAAAAGTATATAGTATCAACGAGCTCTCCCGTTCGATTGTTCGAAAATAAGAAGCAACGAAATCGCATGTAAAGCAGCTTCTATCTCTCGTCAGCCGTCTCGAACGACGAGGGGGTCGTCGATGGGTTTATTTAAAGCGACGAATTTTCCCGCGGGGCTATCCGGGGGATGTTCGCGCGATAAAGGATCGAGTGACGTACTACGAGCAGCGCAACACTCGCCGATGACACACGACCACGACAGTTTAACGACTCGAAACAGGAATAGCAAGAGCATCCGTTCCAGAATAACACTCTTTACTGGTTCGCGGGGCGCCTTCTTCATATAAACGGAAGAAGAGAACGCGACGAGGGAAGATGATAACGACCAACGGAGGCTATTCGCGTACACGCGCCTCGCCGTTCATTCAAAACCTCCTTCTAGCTTTTCCTCTTGGTTGTTCGACGATGCCTTCGCCGGAATGAGTAACGGTATTCCCTTGAAATTCTCGCCTCAAACTTCATTCAAAGAACGACCATTTTATCTGACGACGCTTTTCTCCGTACGACACTGACCATTCTCCCTTCTATATTCGCCAGGAAGACTCTTTCTTTCACTTTCTCCCATCACACAAGCACGCCAGTTTTCGATTTTTCGATTTAAAGCAGAGCTGCCCAGGAAGCTACCCGTCGGGCAGTTGGTCAGCCCGCAGGGGCAGTAATCAGCCCGCGGGGCACTGTCGAGCGCACAGCGATATTCGAACGGTAAAAAGTCTATATACGATTCAGAATGATGTATATCATCGTGTGTATTCAATAGTGAAAGTATTAATACAGAATATTTAGTATTAACGAAGTAAAGTGGAAAATATCTAGATTATCCAGACACTTTCAACCTTTCAGACGTATAAGAAAATTAGACGGCCCTAATTTCATCGTTGGCCAAGCTTATTACTCTCAGCTCCCGAGCAATTGTTAGTTTGTCTTACATTTCGCGTCAGTTCTTGCCCCATCTTCTAAGTATAGAAACGAGTTCATAAGTGGCGTCTCAAAGGCGCACCGCGCGAACCCCTATAAATCTGCCTCCAGATCCCTCTGTCCTCGTTCGTTTCCCATTTAGACCGGCTCCGAGGTATAATTATTTCAGAAGCTACGTGTACATACCGTGGTACACGTTACCAGTCGACACCACAGCCAGTCAATTATCAGCAAAAAAACGCCCGGGTCCTCGTAAAATACACGTGAAACGAGGAGGCTTTTCGCAAAAATGAAATTGCGGGCGAGGAAGAAACCTTGAGACCAGGCGAAACCTTGACCTTAACACATTCAACAAAGTTCTGCATATTGGGAACACGGTGAATAGAGAGCGCGGTTCCCATTGGTTTTTGCCGTTTCTTAAAATACATCGGGCCACAAGTTAGCAGCGGTAGAACGAGAGTTTAACATCGGGTAAACCTAGAATTTTCAACTAACCTGTTTTCATTAATCTACAGCATACACAATCGCTCTTTTCTTTTTCAAAAATTAATCCACTCTACCGTCACGTTCAATTTTTTCTTTTTCATGCAAATTTTCTGTCGTAACAATCAAGTTCGTTCAATTATCTGTTTCAGTTGCGGTTCAATCTTTAACATGAAACACGACTCACCTGGCAGAAATTGGTCTCACTCGAACTGCCACCTTGATATTAGCCATGTTGCCATCACGCGGACGACAATAATCGACATCAGCTGGATCCCGTCATAATTCTCCAGCGCCTCGTTTCCGTGATAACGAGATCCAACGGAAGTGTCCAATGGTGGAAACGTCGAAAAGAAGTAGTCCAGATTTACATGTCGCAACGACAGACGAGCGTGCCACACTGATCGGAGAAACGGAGAGGAGCCTGTGCGTGCACTGACTGGTTGCACGTGTTGTACTGTTGCGATGAAAATACCCTCGAGTCGCTTCCAAGACCATTCGCCGATGGTTTACCCCACCCAAAGAGAGAGAGAACTCGGCCGAACTCGTTACATTTCACCGAAACTCTTGCTGACATTCATGACAATTTAAAAAGGAAAAAGAAAAGAATTGTTCTCTGTTGCAAGGGATGAACCCCTGACTTATGATTTCTTTTAGTGACTGTACGTATGTGCAGGTATCAGTTGTTCGCTGCTTTAGTGCCGTATTGGAGTAAGAAAATTAGATTTAGTAATTATCAGTGCCTTAACGCTTCTCTATTGCAAAGGAGCAATCTCTTGAGTTATGACTTCTTTCGCATGATTTCTTTAGTACCGTGTTAGAGTGAGAAAATTAGATTTAGCGATCTTCAGGGTTAATACTTTAATTTAACACTAGGTTTACGGGACGTGTGGTTTTCACGCATTTCGAATTTCACAAGGGAAATTACAGAAATGGAAATTTTCTGTAAGGAAAGTTACAGAAACCGGTTACATTTCTTTCCTACCACTTAGGGTTGTTATAAATTTTATAGAAATCTGTAATATCGCGTAGTTTCGTTTATAAGTTGACAGTGTATAATACGCAGTTTCAAGCATCAATTTGACGCGTTTCCGTAGAGATGTAGGTATATAATAAATGTCCGTAAACCTAGTGTTAATATCGCTTCGATCGACTATACTTGACCCTGAAATTACTCGAGATTATTCGGTAGAAATTGTTTGTATACCCGCGTGAACATCTTAGGATAAATTTCTGCCGCACAAGATAATTAAGGAACCACATCTGTGGTCTGTTAAGTATATACACCGTGTCTTGGTGTGTATGCATAGGCTCATAATAAGCTGGCTGTTTGGTAAACACGCTTAGGTAAATATCGCGCGAGATTATGAGCGTGATTAGTAGGCTCGTCTGAGTGTGTTTAATGCGTTGCACCGTGTCTTGTAAGAAAAAGAAGACTGAAAACGTTCCTCCTTGAAGGGGAAGACTTAGCGATATGCAGGGCAAACCGCCTAACATAATCATCTACACATTTTTTTATCGTTAGAATATTCTTTCTTTAGTTCACATATTTTAGAGAAAAAGTTGTGGAATTATTTATAAACAATTGAAGAAGACTAAAATTTTTGAAAAATGTTGCCTGATAAAGAGTGCACTGTAATCATGTTAACTCTTTCGTTACTATTTTTGAAAATTTCCTCGCACCACACTGTTGGAGCCTTTCCACGCCCTTCTGTCTTAATTTAATACTTAATTTTCTCCTTTAAACACTTCCACCTTAATTGAACGAATCGAAATCTAAAACGATACGGCCTAAATAAGAAATTTTGCAGCGGTAATTAAAAATTGACCCTCAGCCACCCACGTTTAGGCATTCAAATCTGCCGTAGCGAAAGGGTTGAAGGCCTCTTTGAACCATATTCCCATACGTGAACCACGTTGAATAATCTAAGAATAATCTGTATAAACCTAAACATAGCGATTCGTCGAATAAATATAAAATCAATTGATCTACTGGTTTATTGTAAAATTCCACCCTCCTACTCCTCAGTTATCCAACGATCGATCTCCGTGAACGAACAAGAGGAGGTCAATATAGGTGGGAACGTCTTCGGCGACACTTTCTTGTACATGAGTATATTTTTAGGGTAGTGGAACGACTAAAATATATTCCCTGTATGTTGAGTCATCGAGGGACTCCGTCTACAGCGTGGCCGTTAGTCGTCTTTGGTGGCTGTGAGGACCGTGAAGTAGGAGAAAGACGTGCTGAGTACCTGCAAAACACGCGAAACTTCTTGTAGAAACAAAGGTGCTCGAGCGTAACGATCGTTTCTTTTTTTCTCCGTAGAGTAAGTAATAAAGAACCAGCCGGTGATATCTCTTGTCAACCATAGAAAAGAAGTTGAGGTGAACATTTTCATTCACCTTCGAGAAGCTCTCCAAGGACATGCTGTAGAATTTAGCGGCGGTTATCTTGCATGGTATCCTCGAGCGCATCATCATGATCTGAAGACTCTGAGAGAAACGACTACCGATCCATCCGCTGCCATAAGCTGACTCGCCTACCGCGTCGCTCTAAATGATCATCGATCGTACTTTGATTACTTTCAACACAGTAGAACTTTTGCAAAAGAAATTCCAGAAAGAAAGAAAGAGAGAGAGAGAGAAATCGATCGAGGGAGAGATTTCTCTCTATATAGTCTAGGGTGCCCGCGATCGATTCCCGGCTGCTCACGAGGGTGAATCGAATGGACGTGGAAACTGATGTGCTTGTAAATTGCTTTAAGATACGTGCGTTTCAAAAATAACGCGTTTCACAAAGTTGCAAAAGGAGAGATCGCGCTTGCAACTTTGTTGCCGTGAGTCGTTCTCGAAAATTGCACATTATTGCACGACGCCCCGCTTTGCAACAATGTGCATTTTTCGCGAACGATTCGCGGCAACAAAGTTGCAAGCGCGATCTCTCCTTTTGCAACGATGTGCTTTTTTCGCGAATCGCGCACGTGACACAAAGTTACAACAGGGTAGAGCCGCGTTTGCAACTTTGTTGCCGCGAGTCATTTTCAAAAATGCACATTATTGCAAAGCGGCGCGTCGTGCAGCAATGTGTAATTTTCGAGAGCGATTCGCGGCAACGAAGTTGCAAGCGCGACAGCGCGTTTGCCACAATGTGCATTCGAAAATAACACGAGTTAACGATGTTACAAGCGAGAATGACGCTTGTAACAATGTTACATTCAAGCGTAGTGCTTGTAATAATGTTTGCGTTAAAAATAACGCATCTAATAATGTTGCAATCAGTAATAGAGATTCCAACAATGTTTCCGTTCAAATACAACGTTTCAAGCAATGTTGCATTCGAAAGTAACGCGTACAACAATGTGTTGCATTCGAAATGGTGCTTCCGTCGATGTTGCATTCGAGAATAGAGACTGCAACAATGTGTGCATTCAAGTTTCGGAGATGAACAGTGAAATAAAAGTATCTTGCTACTTAAAAATCACCGTTCAACGATATAAAAGTTCTTTTCCAGCTACTGCAACCGTGTCCCACATCTCGATCAATTTGCAGCCTCAACTCACACGGGAACAAAGGATCCGCGCAAACAAAACGTCATTATACATTCTCAACATATTTCTCCACCCCTATATAAGTAACCCCTCTATGTAGGATAGAAACGTTTGATCGGATCACCTCGTCTATCAGGCCGTTTCCGCTGAAGCTGAACATGAACAGCTCGAGAATGGCGGAGTTCAAGAAGGTGGAATATTTCATCAGCCGTCCTTTATCCTCCATCATCTGGAATGGTTACTCTTTTTTTTTCTCTTATCGATAACGTAACGATTCGGTGAGAACGCACCGAGGTGATCTGGAATCCCGCGAAGCAGATCAGACCTGTGCTAATGACGAATTGTCCCAAAGCCAGAACATTTATGATCCTTTCCAGTGCATCTGCGTACCTGTGAACGTAATCGTTCCTTGTAACGTCGTGTGTGTGTGTGTGTGTGTGTGTGAAAACGTTGCTACGACCGACCGTTCGAGTGAAAAGTTTCCCTCGATTTTATATTTTAATAGTTTCTTCCCTCGGAAGGCGGATCGTTCGGGCCGACTAAACGGGAGACGGTGTCATTTAGGACCCGTGATAACTCTCGCGTCCTTTATCTGTTTTTCAGAGGCACGAATCGACTTCTAATTGCTCTGACATAATAATCGACTAGTGAAGACTTGATTGAAACTTAATCAGGTCCCGAATGGACCCAGGCACCGCCTTGCGAGAGTTTTAACACCGTTGATCGCCACGCCAGATTTACACGTTTTGCTCAGGGAGGCAGAAGAAAAGTTTCATTATTCCAAGCGTGGTATTATATTATGCTTATTATGTTCTATTATTATTGTAGGTCAGTTTCCCTTGTCGGTTTCTTATTTGCGTATGGAGGCCCCGATACTACATTATTATTATTTTTTTTTTTAATTCAAAGTAATATCTAGTTAGCTATTTTATTTGAATTATTCTAAACATCGAGGAAACAATCTCCGGTCACACATGACCAACGTGGCAGTCAACGTGATAAGCGAACTATGTACATTAGATTTTGAACGCTTCGATTCTGCGTCGGTGGTATAATACATTCGTAAAGGTGACAAACGAGGCCCACTCTATTGCTTCCTGGTGGCGAATCACTAAATCCCCCATAACAGTAGTAGAATTAGGATCCTTGCCGCTGAGAGCCTCCAATCTTCTCCGTAGAACAGCAAACTTGGCCGAGCCGTGCATTATTACCACCAGATTGAAACTGGTGCAACTGGCGATCATCGTACCGCCGAATCCACCAGCGGTCACGTTGAACAGGTACAAGCACTCGAAGATCGGCGACACGGTTTGATTGAGGAAGAAGTAACCTCGGAATGGGAGCACTTTGTCCTTACCAAGCACGTAAATCTGCAAGAATGTTATGCTTAGTCGAGTGATGATACCGTAGGAGTGTGTAGAATTTTTCGAGCAAGTGTTTGAATCAGAATCGATGATGTGTCGATGAAGAGTACTTGAAAGAAAAGTGTTCGAGCTGCACAGTTACGGAGAGTTTTGGGTGGACGTGAGCAAATATCTTTTAGGATTGTCTGCATAAAGTGAAAGGAGTAAAGAAATAGAAAGAGATGTGTAGATGCAAAGATAAATCAAAGTGGAAGAGTTTAGAATTGAGAGCGAGAGTTTAAACCAGGGCTGCTCAAGTAGGTCTGTTTTGGGCAGCCCGCCGGGCAACGCTGAGGGCAAACTTTTGAGCAAGTAAGGTCGACAGTCGTTAAAGCGTTGAAGAACGACGTGGCGAGAGTATAGACTCTCTTCGAAGCATAATTCTCATTTTTAGGTCGGTAGATCGCTATTACATTCGTACAGTGTCTCGTCACAGGATCGTTACCCGAGGAGACTTACTGCCCAAATATCGCTACTGCTGCCCTGCGGGCAACTTGTTGAGCAGCTCTGGTCTAGACTCTAGAAAAAGAGTTTGTCGAAGTATTTGATTGTTAGTCTTAGAGAAGTCCTGAATCGAATATAATTTAATAATGAACATATTTGTTGTTATTTTTAATCTGTGTGGAAAACCTGTCTGCAACCTAACATTTCTGCGGTATTTAATTACGAGTGAAATGGAAGATAAATATAGCTACCTCTAGAATCGGAATGCACATGAACATCACGATAGTTGCAGCCACGGTACTGATAAAGTACTTGGCAAGACGAAAGGCGAACATCGTTTTCTCCGCTAGAATAACACGATCCTCTTTTGAAGATTCAGTCCAATCGATCCTCATTGTGTTCACTACGTAAAGCATATCTTTCTGATGAATCGCGTACACCACCATGCGAACAACGCAAAGGTAAAATGCTGTGCAAATCAACGCACACTCGGTCGCTTCGTCCAAATCGTCGATATTGTGGATCACGTCGGCCGTCACCGCGATCGACATCACCACCACCTGAAAAAACCATCCTTCCGACACGCTTTTTCGTTTAATCCCGATGAACGCGTACGGTCGGCGCAATATTTCACGGCCACTTCGAAGATTATTTATTTTATCAACAGAGTTCAACTATGGCTGCACGCAAAAGAATACAGTGTCGCGTAGTACAGAGTATATCCGATATCGTGATATAACCTGATATAGAAAATAATTCCTCTTGTAAAACTAAATCGAAAATATAGAATAAAATTTTCTCGTATGATGCTCTGTTTACGAGAAAATCAAGTGTGAATGTTCGTTAACTACAAGTGCATTTGGCTATAGTCGGAGCCAAACATATTGGTCGGTCCTGGCCATTCCCCCTCCATCGCTTTTTCACACCGACGAACCCTACGAACGAGACTGTATATGTAGTAGTAACATATCTGTTCGCAACGTATCTGTTCTTGCAACGGGTTCTTTGTCTTTCTTCTAGCAGTAATATACACTCTTCGCCTTTTAAAAGCACACCTCTTTCATCTGTCTCTTTTTTTTTTGTGACAATATGCTCCCTTCGTTTTGTTTTATTAGGACAGCAAACGTAGTTTAAAGACGAAACGGAAAGGTTCCACGGGCAACTTTCACCGGCCGATATATTTGGTCTCTACTATAGCCACAATCTACAATATTGTATACCTGTTTGAGAGAACGGACACTCACCAGAAAAAACATGCAGAGCAAGTGGAATCTCCTGAACAATATAGCCCCCGTAGCGCTATTCTCTGCCAACGGCCAGATGGAAATGATCTTTGCGGTTAACATGATGGGTCTGATCAGTTCATCGTATTCCTTGTTATTGTACGGTCGAGCATTCATTTTCATGTTTCTCGAAAAAAATTTTCGCGAAACTGTTCCTCCGCGATTCGTTCGGTGAAATGGTTGAACGCATACTTCGTGTTCCCGTGAACGATCCAACCGGAAATCGATCGATTCATGCAGGTGACACTTAGTGTATCGCGATGGGAGGATCTTGACGATTCCACACGGTGATTGAAACTTTGCGGTAAGGTAGATATTACGCGAACTTTGCATAAGTTTTGTCGCAGGGAGTGGCAGAATAGTTGAACATAATAATGTTCTTCGCGAAAATGTACACCATTGTTAAAATGAGTACCTGGTACATACTTGTTCTTTCTATATTCGATTCCTTCTTTCTGCTCTTTTTTTTTTTTTTTTTTTTTTTTTTAGTACAAAACTTGTAATAGTGCACTGTACGAAGAAACGAAGCAACAAGAGGTTCTTAAATATGATCAGTAGTAATTGTGGCATTGTACATCAATTCTAGGAATTTCCGATAACTTTAATACACGGCAACTAATTGTAAGTCTACATTACCGACGCTATTTTCGCGCAAATTTCAAAATTTTTGCTCAATTTTCCACGTTTTCGCTCAAGTTTCGGGATTTTTTCGATTTTTACGCGTCCCTAACGGTTTACGGACTTAGTTTATTTATTTCTGCAATGGAACATTGTTTAAACAATGAGTTTTTTGCAAAAAAAGATGTACGTGTTGTGCAAGAGAGAAATGAATAGACTTGTAACAAGAAGTAATTGATTTTTTGATAAGTAATTGCATTTTTTCATTTCCTGATGTTCATGTACTTTCCTTGATTTTTATGAGGTGGACTTCTAATTTTTAATGGAGATTATAAACAATTTCTGACTAATTCATTGAATAGAATGGTTAATTCAATACAGAATAATAAGCTATTTTATTAAGTTGAAGCATACAATAATTTTATTTAAGACTTCCAATAATTATAAACTACCATCTAAATTGTTATTTAACAAGAAACACTAACTATTCGACAATTAAGGTGTACTTACGAGTATGTATATAATATCCTGTCCTATACCATATTTGTAATTTCATAGTTACGTTTAGTTCTAATTCCAACCATTGTTAAAGTTATAATCCTATTCGTATACTGAATCGATAACGTTGGGAGCAACACGAAAATGGTAAGGGCACTCTCAGCCCTCCTGATGTTGACAAAAAAATACATTAGATGTTACATCTATCCTGTACCTCGTTTGTAACATGAATTTCAAATGCCAGTGAGAAGGTTTTTGGAGTTTTGTGAATGCTGGCCATCTTATGGAATAGCCTTGAAGGTTCTGAAAGTATGAGATGTGTTTCTCTATCGGTAATATAAGTTGTACATTATTTATCATAAGATAAAACATAATTTGTAAAATAATAAAGTGATTCTAATTAAAATTACGTGTACATTCATGTTCTGTGATTATTCTCCTGCATTTAAGTTTAATGCAACTGCGTCGAGCATTAGAAAGATTTTTATTTAATTTTAAGTTTTATAAGAGCGACGCTCACGACGCATGTGCGAATTTACAACTAAGTTAAAAAGACATACTTAGTGTTCATAACCTGTGTAAAGTATTTTTTAAACCTTCAATTATTTGATGACTGTCAAAAAGAGACATGTATTATCAAAATAAAAATTGGTGCTTGAGTCGATCGTAACAATGGCTCTACCGCCTTTTTGTTTTAGCAATATCGTTCATTTAAATGTTGGTGGAACGAGGTACAGAAAAAAAAGAGTTTAATTGCTTTTAAGTATAATATAATGCATGTAATTCCTTCAGCTGTTAGCTTAATAATTAAATATTACTATGTGACCTGAAAGATGTTTCTTGATAAATTATTGCTGCATGTGTCTAAAATTATTTTTTATACAGGTTTTCAACATCAAAGCAAACATTAACATGGGTTCCAGACTCATTTTTTACTGCTTTATTAAGCAATAGAATTGCCAGCCACAGAGATGAAATTGGTGCATTATTTATAGATAGAGATCCAAAGTTGTTTTCTATTATATTGAATTATCTGCGCACAAAGGACATTGATTTGAAGAATGTAGATCTACGTACATTAAGACATGAAGCTGAATATTATGGTATTACTCCACTGGTTAAACGTTTAATGCTATGTGAAGACTTAACTCAATCTTCTTGTGGAGATGTATTGTTCTATGGCTATTTACCCCCACCAAGTAAGATTGAATAAATCATTCTTATAAAAAAAGAAATAAGTAAAATAACACACTTATATTTTATGCATTTTAATATTAAAGGTATACCATTGCAAGAACCTACTACTGTTCCCTCTAATGTAGGAGATGTATCTGTTCATGGCAGAGTTTCTACTAGTACTACCACTTCTAGAGTAGAAGTACCATCTACCTCCCAAAGTTCAACTCCTGGAACAATTTTTTTAGTAATTATTGTATATATTTTAATACATATTTACTTTAGGTCAACAAAATCATAAAGGTGTGCTTACCACTCATATGCGAAATTCTTCATTGGATTATAGAGTCCAACAAAAAGGCTTGCCACACTCAAGAACTTCATCTTTAGATTTAAGACATGTTAGAAATAATTCAGCAGACCTAAACAAACTATATAAAAATGATATAAGTTTAGTATTTGGTCCTCAACAAGGTAAATGGATGGAAATATTTTACTGGAGGTTCTAATAAAAAAGTATTAACAAATCTGTTTTGGTATAGTTTCATCATGGGTTGATCCCTTAAGGGTGCAAATTATAAAAGCACATCACAATTGGATTGTAATTGCTTATGCACATTTTATAACATGTTATCGACTTAAAGATTCATCTGGTTGGCAGCATGCATTTACTAGTCCTCACATTGAATCAGTGATTGAAAGGGTGGCAATAACTTCAAAATTGAGTACTAGTGGAGATGTTAAAATGGTTGCTATTTCTTATGGAAATCAAGTTAGATTATGGAGCATTTCAGCAAATGGAATGAAGACAAATATTGGTACATTCAATTTGAATGTCCGTGTAGAATATTTATTTTTTATTGGAAGTCAGTTAGTTGCTCTATCTCCTACTGACAAAATTGGTGTATGGCATGCTATGACACATCATTGGCAAATACAAGATGTAGTACCTATTTTGTCATTTGACACAGCTGGATCATTTCTTCTATTAGGATGCAACAATGGATCTATTTATTATATTGGTAATATAAATAAGAATTCGTAAAGTAAAATGAATTTTGCAATAATGATTCGATATAACATCACTTTTTAGATATGGAGAAGTTTCCCTTAAGAATGAAGGACAATGACTTACTCGTAACTGAATTGTACCGTGATCCGAATTATGATCCCATTACAGCCATATCTGTATATTTAACACCAAAAACATGTAAGTTTTTGTACTCATGTTTATCATAATATTCTCTTGATAAATAGTTAATAAAAATTCAAGGTAAATAATAACTAATTCAAGATTCATGTTACATTGAATATTACAGTATCTCTATTGCAGAAAAATCTTTTCAAGTGACGTACAAATAAATGGACTAAAATTTAATTATTAAATCTGCTTATACTGAGGAATGTAATAACAAACGTTACTTTCATGATAAATATTTTTTATATTTCTTTTATGTTTCATTTTCTTAGATAATTATGTTTGTTATTAGTTATATATTCACTGAAGAATTTTAATAATAAATTTCATTACGTTTTTGTTCTTTATAATAAAAAACTTAGTTTTTTTTTTTAATAGATTGATACACAAATAAGTGTCATATTTGTTCAAACAGAAACATTTTGTTTTCTATTATGAAGTCCAATAATGCCTTTGAATATTAATGAGAGTTTATTATTACATTCTTTGCTTCATGATTTCGTACAACTGGATAAATAGCACAAGGCAAGTATGGGTCGATATGACAATGTTCTACAATATTTTCACATTCAAATCACAGTTCAAAATGACATGTGTTTTTCCACATTTTATATTGTATTAAACATAACGCATTAATTTGAATACTAGTATCCATACCCTTCCTCTCCAGGTGTAGTATATTACTCTGCATTAAGTCAATGCACAAATCCATATTCATATATTGCTTTAAACAGCACTTTTAATTAAAACTCTTCTTACATATGTGTATTTGTATATATCGAAAAAGTAACTTTTATTAATATCACTATTGCACTAAACATACACAACCCCACTATCCTTATGCATCCAGTTGTACTTATTATAACACTTTCATTTCCTGTTTTTTTTTTTCTTTTTAATTAATATTTAACTTTAATGACAATTATGTAATTTGTTTATCTTTGTTCAAATCACATTTAATGAAATTTCTTGCTTGATTCTTCCATAATAACATCTGAGAGGGGAAGGGAAGAGAATAGATAACATGTACCTTTGCTTGCATATTCTTCATTTTAAACAGTTCCAAATGCATATAAGCATTATTTTGCTCTTTATAAACAATTATACTTTTTTGTATACATTGTAAATACTTCTATACTTATCATTTTTTCTAACACATAAACATAAAATTTTATAAATATAAAAACATGTTCTGAATATCTGTTTATGAGTATTTAATCGTCACATTGCAAAGCATGTAATATTTATGTAGGTTTTTATTAAATACACGTTTATAAAGGATTTTTTTGATTACTACTGTTTTCAAATATCAGTATCGTGTCATTTCCATTTGATATTAAGAAATGTAGTTTACATTGAAAAGTTTGAATGTTTAAGAAGACAAATGGTACAGTGTAACATTATGATCTTTTCATACAGCACTCTGTGGTAATTGGATTGAAATCGCGTATGGCACAAAATCTGGCAGCGTAAGAGTTATAGTTCAACATCCCGAAACTGTAGGACATGGCCCACAACTGTTTCAAACATTTACAGTACATCAAAGTAGTGTAACAAAAGTATGTCTATATGTAAAAAACATTCGCTTTTTGTTAGAATAAATTTACAAATTATTTACATATGTATTAAATTATATTACAGGTGACATTGTCAGAAAAATACCTAGTATCCGTTTGTTCTGAATATAATCATGTTAGGAGTTGGGCAGTAAAAAGGTTTCGTGGAATGATATCTACTCAACCTGGATCGACACCAGAAGCTAGTTTTAAAATTGTATCTTTAGAAGCAATTGAGCCTTGTATCAGTTACAATGCTGGAAATGACTTTGGTACCTAATAACACTATTACGATATTATTAATTGCACTAAGGAAAACGACTTTAATTATTTCATTTTATAAAATAGGACCCTTTGGAGAACAAGATGATGAACAAGTCTTTGTTCAAAAAGTTGTACCTGAGACTGATCAATTGTTTGTACGTTTAGCATCAAATGGAAAGAGAGTTTGTGTTATCAAATCAGTGGATGGTAGTATTATAAGTTCGTTTTATGTACATGAATGTGATGGATCCAGCCGTATGGGTTCACGCCCCAGGCGTTTTATATTTACTGGACATTCTAATGGTACCATTCAAATGTGGGATCTTACAACAGCTTTGGAGCCATCTTTTTCTTCGTCCCAAAGTAACATTTCGGTCTCTTTTTAAAACTAAATTTAGTAACATGCTTACTAAGCAAGCATTTCAATTACAGATGTTTCTGGTGGACCTACGCCAGAAGAACTTTGGAAACTATTAGATCAATGTGATTTAAGTAATAGTCATTCCTCGACACCATGTATTAGCCCATGTCCTTCACTTATATCTGCAGGTCCAAGTTTAAAGACAAGTAATGTACTGTTTCTAAACCAATCGCAAAATTCCGAAGCGTCGCCCGGACCTAGCCAGACATGAAAGTAGTACAGAAAGTACTTTTCACGGAAATTTTACAAATTAGTGTACTTTTTTACGTGTCGATACGA
>NW_017100262.1:811952-816818 GCF_001263275.1 Habropoda laboriosa
TGAAAGTGATATAATAAATAAAAATATAATAGTATATTTGTAAGAACTGTAACGATAAAATAACTATAAGTAAATGTGTTAGTAATAACAAAATAGTATCATTCAGATTTAAAAATCATGCACTTTCTTTGCATCATTTAAATCTTTACATTTTATATTATTCCTAAGTAAATTATGTAATATCATACAAGATGCAATGTATAATTTCGATTATTCTAAAGTAGAAAAGTAAGAGTTTTACAATTGTATATATTGAGTGTCATTGATAACAGGTTGCAATATCGTCTAATTTTCGTCTGCTTTCACCTAAAACACCTTATTCACATTCCTAGATTCAAGACCAACATTATATATAATTTTGGAGCAAAACTCCAATGCATATGACATCTTGTAACAACTCATTTATACTTAATTCTGCTTATTTGAAATACATCAAACTTTTAGAAATAAAATTGTTTATCTTAAAACTATGTATAACGTTTTCACTAGTATCAGTCCTAACAATAGTTTCAAAAGTGTAAGAATTATCTAGTATAGCTATTGCCGACGGGTAAAAAGTACGATTACAGGCGCAGATATCGTAACTGTGCATATCGTATTTCTCTGCTTTTATGAATATATACATCGATGTCGTTGTCATTTATTTTAACTGTACTTTTGATTTTTTACTACATAATTATTATTTCTTCCTGTATCTTTACTAGATAAATACTAATACACATCGATGAAAAATATTATAATACTATTATAACCGTTACTTCTGTGATTTAAATAAACAATTAATATATGTATTGTTAATGCTTGCATGAATGTAAACCTGTTTTTACATATATATACATATAGGAAGTAATTAACCTTTTCGCTATTAATGCTGACATTATTTGTCATTTATGAAACGATCGGAGGATACAAAAATCTACGTACTAGCTCCGATTTTAGTTGACCACAACATTTTTAATTGTTATACTATAACGACCATTAAATGGAAAGCCTTTTATAAGCATTGACGATAGTACACGCTATATTTAGTGCGCATCTCATTCACGCAAGATATTTTCCCATTTAAGAAAATCTAGTGGAAACACAACATTGAGTCAATTAGGTTCAGACACTTGTAAAGAATTTATCAGTTTAGACATTCCTCTTTAGGATAGCTTAACAGCAAAGTTTATTAGGGAATCCTTAGAAATTCTTCAGGACTCCCTATAATAGGTTCAGACGAATATCACATTCATTTGATTTTTATGTACATATTTTATTCGTTTCTGCAATTATGAAATAAAAAAAAAATCATGTGCAAACAATCAATCCTCCGATCATTACACCGAATTAGTTTCTAACCTAGATAAGTAAAGCTAGCAGACTACGCGACCATATTCCATAATCGCTTTTCAGCGTAACACAGCCATAGCGAAAGGGTTAAGTAATTTTGAAATAAAATCGTTTTCGCATTTGTACATTATATCGGAAAAAACTTCCAAAAAGATACACTCTTATAGAAATGATGATTCTTATTAATTAAAAATAACACAGTGTTTATTGTAACAATGTCGTATCTTTTTATCTACATATTTCATCAACATCTTCGTTTTAGGAAGAATTTAATCTAAATTTTTATTGGCATTCATGATTATAACTATGTAGACTCAATTGCATTTGAGGCACTACGGTGATTTTATATGAGTTCTATATTGCATGTGTAACTGATTTAAATAAACATTTTAAAGATCATAAACAAAGAAATGACAATGATTAAAATCTTGCAATATACGAATTATGTTAACTTCTAATTTATAAAAGTTCACTTGTGTTATATAATTTTTAAAACAGTCTCATCAACTTATATACAATGTTTTAAGTAACAAATATATTCAAAGATATATTATGCAATTGTTATAATGATATCAGTTCAAGTTAGACTAATTTATTTTTATAAAAATGTAAATAGCATTAGTGACATTGTTGCAAATAAATCACTCATATAAAATGTTTATGCTAAAATAAATTATTATAAAATAATCTTGGATTTGTCATTGGTGTTAATAAAAAACACCAAGCTACCAATCCAAGTACAAATAAAGAAAACAAACCAGCTCTTTTTAAAGGATCCTTAACTGCTACTACTTCAGAAAGATCAGGACATCCCATATGATTACAAAAACAATGTGCTGTAAATGGTGCTGCTAAATGCCCTATTAAAAGAAACAGTAGATATAAACTTTCAAATTCAATGAAATCTGTAGAAATTTTATATTTAAATTAAGAAAAAATCATATTCTACCTGTTTTAGCAAAAAGAAAAGCTGCATATGCTCCAAACAATGTTGTATAGGCAAATTGAAAACCTAAATCAAGCCATTATTAGTATAATAAATACAACAGCATACTTATATTAAATCAAAATTGAAATACTCACAAGATAAAAAAAATGCACGTTTAAGATTTATGCCTGCTTTAACCGTATCTACTACATGATGAAAATGAGCAACTCCAAAAAATAAGGGGCATATAAATATGGCAGCAGTTGGTGTAAAACATTGCAAAAGCAATGGTAACATACATGCTCTAAATGTCCATTCCTCAGCCAGAGGAGCAACTATTAGATTTCTCCACCATACAAGCCAATAATTAGGCTCTAAAAAAGGCAAACATATATATTTGTATGATGATATGTTAATTGTATAGTATATATAACCAGCATATATATAATATAACCAGTAAATATATAACCAGTATATCTCAAATGTCCATTGAAACCTTGTACACATAATGGCCCTAGAAATAGTATCATTGTTAATAACAATGGTATCACAATTGCTTGAATTAAACCACACCATCGTAGACCCAATAATTGCCATATTGTTGCCTAAAAGTAATAAATTACAATATAGAATTTACTATATAATTAATTGCATCATTACATACAATTACCTTTTCAAATACTTTCTCATTCATTCCAAAATACAATAATGCAGGAGATATGAGAGACACAATAAAAATACTAAAAAATCTTTTTTTTATTACTGATGGATGGTCCCTGCAATACAAAAGACTTTTACTGGTATTTTATTGATTTTACTTCTTTTAGAGCACTTTTTTTTATTAAAATATTCAAGTAGTAGAAATATTGTTAGGAAAAAAAAATAAAGCTTACTGCAGAAGGTAAAAAAATAATAAAAGCTCGACAAATTCGATAAATTTCAAATTAAGACATTGAAATCAATATTATCGAGATCAAATGAATATTAACAGTTTTATGTAGTTGTTTTCAAATGGCGCGCCAAATTACAGAAGAAATTGAAGAAAAAGTTGCCCAATAGAGGCGCTGTAGATTCGATTCTTGTCCAGAAAAGCGACTGCGTGAATGGGAGAATCAAAGAGTAGACATTCATGTTCTCAGTCGACGTGAATACAGTTACACTTTGTTCGTGGTTTCCTGTGGTTCACTGTTAAAGGACCAAGAGAGCATACACGGTCGCACAAAATGGACATTTAAAAATTGACGTTTATCGCTGTTAATCGGCATTACATACCTACTGTGAGGAGAACTCCATACATATAAACTCGCGACGTACATCACTGAGAGAACGAAACATGATAGAATTGCGGATATGCAGGACAAATCAGTATTTCGGTCCGCGGTCTCCATAACTCCATACTGATGTTGGTTGCTTGTGTTGCGATCCATTGCAGAAGAGGGAATCGGTAAGGGGTAGAAGGAGAGAGAAGGACCGCGTAGGAAGGAGGGAGGTCGGTGAGGGAAGAGGGGGAGAGCAGAAATTCATCCGATTGGCGGTCTGGCACCAGTCGGCAGTCCTACCGTCAATGAGAAGATGGCCGCTGAGCTCGGTGGAAGTGTCGCCATTGTTTAGTGTTTAGTTGTTTTACCGTTTCTCGCATAATTTTACGGGAAGCACGATAAAAATGCCAAGTGCGTCGTTCACATCGTCGCGCAATTACGTGCGGAGATCCCGAAGAAAAGGTGCAAACAGGATTCCGCTGCCTTCGAGAACCACCTCGGGTAAGAGCCCTGCATCCGGAGCTCGGTTCACTGCTCACCTGTCTCGACTCTCTTCTTTGCCTTCACCTACTTCGATATTCCCGGTTTAATCATCCTACTGATTCCGCATGGTACCGATTAAACCGACATCCTTCTTATTCGTTGTATTTCCATTTTACGATCAAAACTTGCAGAACAACTCCGTCAAACCTACTGCCCACGTCCTCTTACACGATTTTCTCACACTCGGGATGGCCGAAAAACGCTGATCTGATGCCTCGATGACGTTTACGAAAATCAACATACGTTCGTCACTTTTGCCCCAGCCCTTTTCTTTTCGGAGACATCGATCACAATATCGCGTACTTCGCGATCGTCAATTTTTACTCCGGAATGTCGGCTCAAAGTCTACTCTTCACCCCACCCCCTTTTTTTTTATAATTCCGATTTATTAGACGTTCAGCTGTACGAAACTTACGACGGATGTATGCGTGTTTCTAAAAAATAATCTCTTCCGAATTTCAAGGCAAAAGGTCCAGGCCTCTTTCAATCTGATATTACACAGCTACAGATTTTGTATTAAATTAGTATAATGTTCTACTTTCTCAAATCATTTTGTTGTACTTTTAAAGTGTTGCTCTTCTCTTTGGAGTAAAATAGTGTTACTTCTCTCCTGAAATAGGATTTAACAATTGGATTTGCATATGCATCAAATACAAGCAATAAAATGTATCCTAAATTTTACATGAGTACCTGTCACAGATTATTTATGTTTCCCTTGCTGTTTTTAACCCCATTAATGTTGTTCCTTAAACTTACTCTTCATAATCTATTTTGACATTTTAATAGTGTTTCATGTATTTATAT
>NW_017100262.1:817312-825452 GCF_001263275.1 Habropoda laboriosa
CATGTTTTCAAAATAATTGTATTTATATTGTATAAAGCAAATACTATGTACTTCTATAAAAGATAACAATCAATATAATGTGTTTAATGTTTATACATTATACAATATTTATCTTTTTTCCAATACATTTTATTGCACACATTGCTAAACAATAAATAATAAAGGAATAATTGTGAATTTCACTTTTGAATTATAAAACATCAAGTTTGATGTTATTGGTTATGTGGTTATTGGTTGTTTTTCAGCCGAGCCATGCGATTTGCCATGTTCAGCATCAAATCAGATACCACCTGGTGGTGGAGTTGGTGGTGGAGGAGGAGGAGGAGGAGGTGGAGGTGGGGGTGGAAGCGGTGGAAGAGGATCTTCACCCAGTGTTTCTGGAGTTGCAGCACCATCACCTTCCCCATCACATTCACATTCATCCCCATATGATTTAAGGCGTAAAAGTCCACCTCATCCAGACCCTGCTCCTGGTACCAGCTCTGCTCTACCTCCCTCAGGTGGCAGTAGTATAGGAGCCGCTCTTAGTTCTTCCTCCTTACCAGCAAGAAAACGGCCCAGGCGGACATGTTCATTATCCACAGATGGTATATTTGTTACTAAATGAATTTCATTATATGTATTACTTTAATAAAAGAATATTTCAAAATTTTGTGTCATTTCACAGGTACAAACACAAATACAGCAGCACATTACCTTCAGTATGAGCTACCGGATGAAGTGCTGCTTACTATATTTAATTATCTTATGGAACAGGATCTATGTAGAGTTTCACAAGTTTGCAAACGTTTTCAAATAATTGCAAATGACACTGAACTGTGGAAGTCCCTGTACCAGCAAGTTTATGAGTATGACTTGCCACTATTTAATCCTGCACCTTGTAAATTTGAATTTGTATCCCCGGATGAGTCAGACTATCCAAATCCATGGAAAGAAAGCTTTAGACAATTATATAGAGGAGTACACGTTAGGCCAGGATTTCAGGATTTGAAGTTCAAGGGTCGAAATTTGCCATACTTTAATACAGTTCAGGGAGCATTAGATTATGTAGATGAATATAGAAGCAATAGCGGTTCCTCGTCAAATAATAGCACAACTACAAGTGGTCAAGGGAATTGTTGTGGAAACAATTCTCAGGCAGCGGAAGAAGCACCTCAACATTTAGTTTTCTTACATGCCGGAATATATAGAGGCGAATTTCTTGTAATCGACAGCGATGTTGCATTAATCGGTGCAGCACCCGGAAATGTGGCGGAATCTGTTATATTAGAACGAGAAAGTGAATCTACAGTTATGTTTGTAGAAGGAGCAAAACGAGCTTATGCCGGCCATCTCACATTGAAATTTACCCCCGACGTTACTAGTACAGTACCGCATCATAAACATTATTGTTTAGAAGTTGGCGAAAACTGCAGTCCAACAGTCGATCATTGCATTATTAGGAGTTCAAGTGTTGGTAAGCAAGTTGTTTTTTCTGTGAAATAATTTATATCTTATTTTTCAGAGTTTCTGCCTCTTATATGTATCGTTAATTTTTCACCGTTTCAGTTGGAGCAGCTGTTTGCGTGTCAGGTGTAGGAGCGAATCCTGTGGTAAAGAATTGTGACATATCGGATTGCGAAAACGTTGGACTTTATGTCACTGATTATGCACAAGGAACTTATGAAGACAATGAAATCTCTAGAAATGCACTGGCTGGAATTTGGGTAAAAAATTACGCAAATCCAATTATGCGAAGGAATCACATTCACCACGGAAGGGATGTTGGAATCTTCACATTTGATAATGGACTTGGATATTTCGAGGCTAACGATATTCATAATAATCGAATAGCAGGCTTCGAAGTAAAAGCTGGTGCTAATCCAACAGTTGTACATTGTGAAATACACCATGGTCAAACTGGTGGAATTTACGTTCACGAGAATGGTTTAGGGCAATTTATCGACAACAAAATCCACTCGAATAATTTCGCCGGTGTTTGGATTACCTCAAATTCAAATCCAACTATTCGTAGAAACGAAATTTATAATGGTCATCAAGGAGGAGTATATATATTTGGAGAGGGAAGAGGCTTGATCGAACATAATAATATTTACGGCAATGCCTTAGCTGGTATACAGATCAGAACAAATTCAGATCCTATTGTTAGACATAACAAAATACATCATGGTCAACATGGTGGTATATACGTGCACGAAAAGGGGCAAGGTTTAATCGAAGAGAATGAAGTGTATGCAAATACTTTAGCAGGTGTTTGGATAACAACTGGATCGACACCGGTATTAAGAAGAAATCGTATTCATAGTGGAAAACAAGTAGGAGTTTATTTTTATGATAATGGACATGGAAAACTAGAAGACAATGATATTTTCAATCATTTGTATTCAGGAGTACAAATAAGGTAAGACATTTTTGTAATAGGAAAAATTCAACCTTATTTACTATGCTGTTATGCTTTATATTATATATTTATTATTATGTATTTATTTGTGCGTATTATAATATTAGGACTGGAAGTAATCCAGTGATACGTGGGAATAAAATATGGGGCGGACAAAACGGTGGAGTTCTTGTGTATAATAGCGGATTAGGCTTACTTGAACAAAATGAAATTTTTGATAATGCAATGGCAGGAGTTTGGATTAAAACAGATAGTAATCCTACGTTAAAAAGAAACAAAATATTTGATGGACGAGATGGTGGAATTTGTATATTTAATGGCGGCAAAGGTATATTTTTAGTTTATTTTTAATCTCCAGTTAAATATTTGTTGTCTGAATAACTTTTTATTCTATCTTACTATAATATAGGCGTTCTCGAAGAAAACGATATATTTCGTAACGCGCAAGCAGGAGTGCTTATTTCTACACAATCCCACCCTGTCTTGAGGAGAAATCGAATATTTGATGGATTAGCAGCCGGCGTTGAAATAACAAACAATGCGACTGCTACGTTGGAATTTAATCAAATTTTCAATAATAGATTTGGCGGTCTTTGTTTAGCAAGTGGAGTACAACCGACAACTAGAGGTTAATATATTTTTATTTATTTTTAAAGAAACAACTTGCATACTCAAGAAGAAGGATAATCGTTGACTTTAATTTTTTCAGGCAATAAAATATTTAATAATCAGGATGCAGTTGAAAAAGCAGTCGGAAACGGCCAATGTTTATACAAAATTTCGTCATATACCTCCTTCCCTATGCACGATTTTTATCGCTGCCAGACATGCAATACGACAGACCGCAATGCAATTTGTGTTAACTGCATAAAAACCTGTCATGCTGGGCACGATGTGGAATTTATTAGACATGATCGGTATGTATCGTTGATAATGTTAACATTAGCTGAAAAAAATTTATAGAATCGAATCTACAAATAGAATATCGTAAGATAATTATACATGATTCATTGGTCAATTGATTTACGTTTTCAGATTCTTCTGTGACTGTGGTGCTGGAACATTAAGTAATCAGTGTCAACTTCAGGGTGAACCTACGCAAGATACCGACACATTGTACGATAGTGCAGCACCAATGGAGTCGCATACACTTATGGTCAACTAGGAACTAACGTAAACTAAATAAAACAATCAAACGACACTGAGAATCTGTAAGTCCAACATATTGCAAACAAGGAGTAATTTGTTGCAGAGTTCTTTATTATGACACTTGTTCCTTCGTGTCCCTCATTGTGATTGTTATTTTGTAAAGCTGTCGTTATTGTTAACATATTCCATTTAACGATCATTTCATTATCGTCACTATTATTATTGTCATCATCATTGTCGTTACTGTCACCCGATCACCGCTTCATTTTCATCATCATCATCGCGGTGATTAAAATTATCACAACAATTTTCACACTACTTTGTAAGATTATGTTCGTGAATTTATAAGTGATAGCTCGTTGCGCCGTATTATCATCATTATCATCTCCACTATCATTATCATCATCATCATCATCATCATCATTATTATTATCAAGAGATAGTATATTTTTTATTAAGAAATTAGTACTCTATTTTAACGTATATCTTCATATATGCAAGATATACGTTAATTGACATTCGTGTTCACTCAGATATTGAGAATCAGTAAATGAGAATCCAGATTTATCTGATAAAACACAAATTTTAATGAGGAAGAAGGAAATTTTTTTTTTTTTTTGAAGTGATTTCGCCAAGTCGAGATTCTATTTCCCGCGATTACATAATAAAGAACTCCGCAACGAAAAGTAAAACAAATAAAAGAAACACATTGATAAACAAGGGGGGAAAAAAAACAAGTGACAATGGATTTCTTATGTAAGCGAATCTACTAATTAGATAACGGCAAATTTATTTAAACGTGTAATAATAAAAAACAAAAAAATACCGCGATTGAATCGTTAATCGACCGGAAACACGCAACAAACTTTTCACGTGACTCTTTTCATTCAGTTTCTTTAATTCTTAACTTCGTAAAATAAAATGAAAAAAAAAGTGCAGTGAACCTGTGTAAAAAGATGCAAGTAAAAAAAATATAATAAACAAACCATATGTGTATACGCCGATATAGAAAGGGAAAAATGGACACGTGACAATCGTGACGTTGTATGAAGAATAAAAGAAACTCTTTAAACAATGAAAAAATTCGTGCAATGCGACCTGCATTGATATAAAAAGGGGGGAAGAAAAAAGACAATTCTCTCTAAGCTTACGATATAAACACACAGTGTCGCGGATGTAAATTGTGTATAATCGTATCGTTAATAAACGCGAATGGACGGTAACATTTAAATGAATGACTTTACTTGTTACATGAACAGAAGCACATCGTCGACACCCATGTATAAAATCGTTGAGGAGGACACGTTATGAGAATTTCTACTCGCAAGCGTACGAAACTTTAAACACTCCAGTGCATTAAGACAGAACGAACATGAAAGAAGTGCATATTGTGTATTCATATTAATGGAATTGTAGGTAATCAAGCCCAGCTAGCGTCAAGATAAATATTGGAGGAACGATTAGCAAGAAATAATCATGGTTGATTAAAAAAAAGAAGGAAAGAAAAGAATATAAAACAAAGTGCGACTTTGTTAAAGTAAAACATGTCGAATATGTGTGGTACAAATTTTCGAAGGATGGGAAAAACGAGGACGAGTGAAACACGAAGATCCACGACGACATGCTGAAGAAACGGATGTCTAAAAAATGTGATATGTAAAATTCACAAATGGAATAATCAAAATGGAACAGAAACATCTGTACAATTTTAAGAAATCTTTTCTTTTTTTTTGTTTTTCTCTCTCAATGTAAGTGTACTTCGTAATACACACGAACAATTCTTCGATTCTATTATCTCCTTGTAATTGTGAATAGTGATGGCCCTAAGTTGCTCGACGGGGGAAAGTGCATAATAAGACAATGTAAAACAAAACAGAACGAAAAGAAAGAATATTTAAAAAAGGTAAACTTAAAATGAATTCACGTAATTACGTATGTTGGTGTAATACCAGTGAGAAAGAAGAAAGAAACAAACAAATGTTTTACGAAGAGAAGTAAGAAAATGATATACTGTCCGAGGAACAGTTTTAAACAAAAAAAAATAATAATAAAAAGTAATCTCGAATTTTTAAAGTAATCCGATTTTTTTAATATTATGTTAGTGGTAAAAATCTAATCATATTATTATAATTGTATTTCAAGAGCGAAACAGCTCTTGTACGAAGGAGGGGAAAAAAAATGAAGAAAAAGCGCCTATTAGCGATAATTTTAGACGCAACCACATCCATTTATGCAAATGATGAATATAAAATAAGTAGACGAAATATCGAAAAAAATTCATTATTATGGTAGAATTTTGTTTTGCGCAACAAAATTTTACGAGTCTGTCTTTATTCATTATGTAGTACTTTTTGTATATCATTTGGTAGAGAAATGGGTAATGGACCATTTACTAATGGTACATGAGAATTGCCTTTGTACTTACCTGACCTAAGGTCTGTAGTATTATACACCACAGTGTCATATTATACATAGTATAACTATATATAATGTCTAACACGTTATATGCACTGAGAATAATATAAAAAAGACGTATGTCAAAGGCAATTCTTCATATGTGCACATTAGATCGCAATTTTTTTTTTTTTTAATTACTTTTTTTGAGTGATACTCTTTATGCTCTGTTGTTTTGTTTAAACAAACATTCATCCGTGGAAAAGAAGAAAAAAAAACGGTTCTTTTTAATTAAACTTGAAACTCGGAATAGAGAAACTACAGAAAAAAAGAAAGAATTTCCTTGCAAAAGAAACGAAACTTAAACGAAAGGAATAAAAAAGAACGATAACAATTTGGAATGTTACCGGTATGGAAACCCAAAACATTCTTGCGCGCTCTCTACGTTGTAATCTAATTACCAAAATTTATTTGTCGATCGTTTTTTTTTATACTTGTTTCGAGTATTATTTACGAAATGTTAAATATGTGTTTAATGTATTTACGAAAGAAAAGAAGAAAAAAAATGAAATTATAAGAGGAGAACTGGCGACCCCCCTTTTTATGTGCCCTTTTGTTTGTTTGTTTTTTTTTTTTAAACGCGTTCATTATAACGCCGACTCCCTTTACACGGGTATTTATTGTAATTATCATTGTGTTCGATCATACAAGGAGAAACGAGCGGTTTTTCTGTGATTTTTCTATCCTCTCACAGTTTCAAAGTATGTTGAATTATTAAATATTCTTATCGCGAACAATTGTTTTGCGCAGCAGCCGTTGAATGCACGTGTCGAATGCGGCGGCGAACGTTTTTACTTTTTTTTTCTCTTTTTTCTTTTTTTCCTTTTCTTTTACGCTACTCTCACGGAAAAAACTTGTACACTCCTCAGTGGCTTCCATTCCGCCTACTCGAAATCATAACAAGCACGTCCCGAGTTTCAAACAAGAAATTATCGAGTGGAGAAAAAAAAACGAGCGTTGCGCAACGTCTTTGCACAAAAACTTCCGAGAAGAAAAAGAGAAAAAAGGGGGGGGGAAAAAAGCAAGGAAAGGTCGTTGAACGATTCCCACTGCTCGGCTGCAGCACGATTCAAATGTTTCTTCTGTTTCTCGTTGTTGGATGTATTTTTAGAGTGTAAGATTTTGAGACCAGCAATAGGAAATCACTGTTATGTTTGAGCTCATTGTATCCCCGTGATAAGAACAACCGACGTTTACTGGATTAAAAAAAAAAAACGAAAAAAAAAAGAAAAAGAAAATACGTTTCATTCCTGAGACGAATATATATATTTATTTCGGTGTCCGAGACAAAACGTTGAACTACTGTGAAACTTTGGTAACACACACACACACGTACACAAAAAAAAGGGAAAAGAAGAAAAAGAGTAATAAAAAGATAAAAAAAAGTATAAGTAACGTTGATCGTGTACACACGTAACATAATACATAACACGTTTGACAAAGCATTTAGAGTTTTGAAAAAAAAAGAAAAAGGAAATCGGCGCGTATAAATTCTGCCTAAAAAAAATTCCCAGTTCTCGCGGTGATACGAAGAACGGGATGAGAATCTCCTTTTTGACAAGATAAAAATCGAAGTTATCGCATACTACTACAAAAATAGTACGATATTTCTTTTCTCTATTTAATTACGTTTACGCGATTTGTATTAATTTTTAGAATTTCGCTTTGTTCCATTCATCATTGTACATTATCCAAAACATTCGTCTTACGTCGAGAATTATCGAGTCCAAAGTGTCTTTTTTTTTTCTTTTTCTCTCTTTTTCCCCTGTTAAGTCGTTTCTATTAATCGCATTTTATTTATAGAATCTTCTTTTTCCTCTTTTTTTTTCTTTTCATCTTTTTTTTTTCTTTTCATCTTTTTTTTTTTTTTTTTTTTTTTTTTTTTTTTTTTTTTTTTTCCAAAAACGTTTTACTCCGATCTTTCGAACAGCAAAAAACTTGCCATTAATTACGTTAGTTGCCATAGTTCTCTCGGTTTCGTTTTTGCGGTAGAGGAAGCTATATAGTTAGAGATTAAAGATATAAATAACGAAACTGTGCAAAACTGTGCAGAAGAAACGGAAGAATAAAAGAAAAGAAAGAGAAAACCAGAGAGAGGGAGTGAGAGAGGGAAACGCGAACCCGCAAAAACTAATA
>NW_017100262.1:825516-827349 GCF_001263275.1 Habropoda laboriosa
CTTATTGTCATCGACGCTGCTGCTAATTTTTGTTCATTTGTTTTCTTGGTTTTTCTCTTTGTTGCAAATCGCTGCAGTATATCGTGATCGTGAAAAAATATTAGATCGATGAAAAGTTTCTTTTTCGTTAAACGCAATGAAAAATGTCTCAAGGAGAATATAAATTGCATAACAATTCACGATAGTTTCGAATAATCTTCGAATTATACGAATCAAGCAACAAATCGATGATTCCTTATTGTTCAATTATATATATATTTTTTTTTTTTTTCCTTTAAATTTATCGCATACTATTGTACGATTATACACGCTGGTTTGTGCAATTTCGTCACAAAGTATGAACAGAGAGTGAGTGAAAGAGAGAGAAATTATTAAACTGTGTATTATTCGTGCCCTGTAGGTATACGATGCGTAAAAATGGAATGTTTGTTCTCGGATGGAAACGTACGATTTAAGACTTAATTACATTAGAATTGTAAGTACGTAAGCGACAAGAGACAGACAATTTTGCGAGACTTAAATAATCCCCCGAAAACATTTTTTCAACAAAATAGTTCCCTCTTTTACGTGACTACAAAGGAAGATTTACAGATACCATGGCCTTAAAGAAAAAAAAAAAATAACGTACACCTAAAAAGAAAAAGAAGCTCTTATAGTATACATACAGCGGTATCTAACAGATATGCTAGCAATTATTAACATGTGAAATCGACGGTATGTCGGTATCTCGAACAAGAAGTCGACGGGGTGGAATTTTTTCATGCAGCTCAAGTATCATTCGAGGAATTCCGGTGAAACATGCAATTTTATTAACAGACGTGTATCGTTTATTACGTTAAACTTCCATCGGATTCAATGTATCTCTTCTTGTCTCATTTCCATGTGGTACGACTTGTATCGATAATCTTATCTCGAATTCCAACACTGCGATTCACTGTAAAGAAGAATGTATAAAACAAAAACCAAGTATATTTTTTAAATCTGCACTCTGTACGAGGAAAAAAAAACAAATGCAGCAAAAGACGCAACAGACACAGATACCAATTTGAACAAAGTATCATCGATTCGGGTACATTGCAACTGATGGAGGATTAAGAAAACGGCGAACAGGAGAGGTTAAGTTTGCGATTTCGCAGGTGAAACGCTACAAAGCGCAGCCTTACATTGTATTTTCATATAGTACAACACGAGACACGTGGAAATGATAATCGATAAGTTGCTCGTTTTTGTATTTCTCGGGTCTACTACTCAACCATCGATCGCGCACGATATATCGACCGCGTCTAAAGATGCAAAGAGGGCGTTCAGTGCTTCCGAACCGAACGAACTGTAATATTCCTTGATTCTCGATGATCACGTTCACTGTTTATCGATATTATGCTAGATACTGGTATTTGTAATAGTGTCTTACGCGCGTTAAAACTGAGAAATCGATCGATCAAAGAAAATGGAGGGAATAGAGACGTACGAAGAAAAGAGAAAGACACACTACGGTGCAAGTTGAAAAGGGAAAGAAAGAAAGATATTGGTTATGTGAATTAGAAGACGAGAATGAAGAGACGCACGGTGTATTGTAGGTGAAAGAGAAAAGAAAATCTATTTTTCACGAGACGTCGATCGTGAAAATGTACAATAAGTTCAATTGTAAATACGTCACGCGTAAATATCTTACCTAAGTACATATAAATATATATAATATCGTTCGAAGGAAAGCGGTGAATAATAATAATATTAATAATAACGATACACGAGCCGTAAGGCGAGGAATTTTGCTCCTTAAAGATACTTTTTTAAGTAGGTGAGGAAGAGAGAGAGAAAGAAAGAAGGAGAGAG
>NW_017100262.1:827502-828968 GCF_001263275.1 Habropoda laboriosa
CGTTGTTTCTTAGATAAGTAAGCTCGATTTTCACGCTTTAACGTTTACGGTATAAGGGAAGGAAAGAAAACGAAAAATGATAAACTGCGGTAACGACGCCAGAAGGAACAATGAAACATTAAACGAGAATTCGATGAGACTTTTTTGTATGAACAAATATAAATCGAACTACTTTTTTTCACGGTGAATTCGCGTTGCTCTAGGTGTAAGATGATTAAAAACACGTCGTCACAATATGCACGCAATGATAGAGGGGGGAAAGAAAAAAAAAGGTAATCGAAGTTGATGTATCCCGAAGACGACCCTATACGCGATATTAATCGAAATTCAAAGCGTGACGTCACGATTTCTGCGCGCAGTGCCAACGCGTCGAAAGCAAGGCAAAATAAATGGTACGATGTATCAATGCGTATTGTAAAAGTATTAAACACAGTGTGAATCTGTCCCGTTTACTTTCTTTTTTTCGTGTCGCGCGATGAAAATGAAGGACCGGTGCTAAATGATGTACACTCTGTTCATTCATGGAATAAAATACACACAATATACACGTACATACCAGGGATGCGGAAGCTCGTAAGGGGAAACGTCTGCACAGGAATTGAAAGAATAGATTTTATTTCCGGTGCACAAAAAAGGAACGTATAATTTAACGTTAAAAAAGAGAAGAAAAATAAAATGGCCTATAGACGTAGAGAGGAGAATCGTGCTTCTTTCTCTTTTAGGCGAAACCGACGGACTGTATAGCGTGTAGACGTAAATTTAACGAATCAAACTCGACGGCTCCCGAGTCATAAGCGGTGAGGAGAGAGGAAGACAGCAGCGCACGCACGATCATTTTTCAAACTATAAACTATCGCACCTGCACTCGATCCTTTTTTCTGCATTCTAATTGTAATGTTCGCGCGGCGACGACAAAAAACTGTATTATTCAAGTGTATAATAGACCCGTTAGTCCGTAAGCCGATATAAAAGATATTAATTCGATAAAATTAATTCGATCAACGTTTCTATACCCAAGGCGATGCAGCCAAGTTTATCTTTTACCGTTCGCAACGCGAGATTAATCATTAATATTCGATATATCTCGAGATTATCCTGGAATAGGATATCGATCGGATTTCTATTTATATCGAGACTTCTTAGTCCACTTTTCTATTGCAATATAACCTATCGAAAGAATTTCATTTTACAAGATTAAAAAAATAAGTGAAAAATTTCAACGATGATTTTATATTGTCGTTATTCATAGAAAGGGAAGAAACGTATCTTGTGAAAGAGGAAGAATTAAGACAAGCTTCCTCGAGGATTTCATTAAAGTGATATGTTAAACAAAAATGTCTAACTAAAAACGGTATCATCCTACTGGCTCGCGAGCAAAGCGCGAAGACCGCGAAAATAAATTGACTGTATCACCTTGCGCACGCCTGTATCATAATGAAACGCACGAATTACCATGTGTCATATAA
>NW_017100262.1:828997-833735 GCF_001263275.1 Habropoda laboriosa
TAACAATAATGATAATAATTAAGTACCTTACACGTGTAAGCAGTATCCAAGGAATCCGAACTAGTTGCACCAAGTGCCATAGTCCATAGGTCACATTACGTTTAACATAGCGAGAGAGAGACTACTCGTAGCCGTTGCTAGGGGTAAAAGGAAAGAAAAAAACGTAAAAATGAAAAAAACAGAAAAAACACATACACAGAGTGCAAAAAAAAATAGCAGAACGTGAAGGTGAAAAAAGCAGGTCGAACACATGGCGTTCGACTACTGGCTATGTCGCGTTCTTATTGCTTATTGTTAAAAGCGAACGAGCGCGAAGCTGCAGCCAGCAATCAGCTAAAAACACGCGAAAGAGAGAAAGAGAAAAAAAGTAGAAAAAGAATGAAGAGAGAGGGTGAAAAAGAGAGAGAGAGAGAGAGGGAAGAAAAGGAGTTACGTAGTCCGTGTGACCCGAGATTTCCGATGGGCCCGGTTTCGCCCATCTTTGGAAAACGTTTTAGAACTTAAAAAAAAAAAAAGAACAGATACCAACATGACAATATTACTAATGAAATTATTTTTCGGTCCTGTTGCTCGGTTACTATTACCCATTGCCTCCTTCCCCCCCTTTGAAGAAGAACAGAGGAAAAAGAGAGTCGAGAAAAATGGAAAAAAAGAAACGTACACACTGGACATCCATTTACTGTACAATTTTGCCATTTATTTTTTGACACTGTTAGTACATGCGATTAGACGTGGATCCTGGCTCGCAAAAATCCGTGCGTTCCGTCGAGAAAGAGAGAGAGAGAGAGAGAGAGAGAGAGAGAGAGCGAGTGCGAGGGAGAGAGAGAAAGATCGAACGAGCGTGAGAGAGGGAGAAAAAGGGCAGAAGAGACACAAAACATGTAAAACATTACAATGGCCGTGAATTAATGAATTCGGGGCGAGATGATGAAATGCGTGTGACCTCTTTTTTTTTCCGCGAGACATTATCAATTATCTTAAACGAAGAAACAGAAAATGACAAAAAAAACTGTAGTAACGTCGCAATTGTATGTTGTAAACATTACTATTTCAAATATAATGTCATTATTAACAGGAGAGAGTTTCTCACTTGCGGACTGTGGACCGTGAAATCCCCCTTATTTCCATGTTTCAGATAACTCTGGATTCCAGATAATAACTACAACAATGGGTCATCCTGAAAAAAGGTACTGTATTTCATTTTTGGTACATGAACAATCGATCTAGATCTCTCAAATAGTCGATATATCCTCAGCACAGATCCGCCGATCAAATAGAAACCAAATATTAACTTCCACAATTTTTCCATAAATTTCATCGTTTAACAATTTTTTGATTAACATATATCTCTGCTATACTTTCATGCTCTCCTCTAATACATATCTCCGCTACACTTTCACGCAATTTTACAAGGAATTGTAGATTAATCGTCGTCTGAACGTCATTCTGATAGTTAAAGGCTGTTTTCAGTTGCGCGAAGCAATCGAACAGTTTCTCGAATCAGATGAACCGCGTTAAACACACAGTATGTATAAGGTTATGTGCGTTATGCTTATAGAGCAAGACTGCTTGCGAAGTTGCTCGTTGTGAAGTTGTCAGACGAACGGGAGCATGGAAGCGAATTCGAGCAGTAGACTACGCCTACCTGGGCAACAAGCTTACGGTGGGGTATGGTATGAATATAGTAGTGATCGCACAGCCTAAGAGTGAGAACTATGCTTCAAAGATATTCTCATTATTTTCGATAAATTTGTGAACTTTTAGTATTATGTTCTTTTTGTGTGAATCACAGATTGACCTTTCAGGCTACCACAGGAATGAAGGAAAGGACTCCAACATCAGGAAAAATAAAGAAATGCAATTATTTATTGCAAGATAAGTGTATAAAATGTATTGTTTTACAGCATTTTACAGTCTATTTATTTCTCCTTTACACACCGAATCCATTTCCTTTTGCAAAACACTCATTCTTTAAATCATATTTCATTAAAAAATTAAATAAAGTAAGTCCGGATAGCGTTAGAAACGCGTAAAAATCGATAAGATCGTAAAAACTGTGAAATTCGAGCGAAAAACTTAAAAACTTGTGAAAATAGCTTACTGATTCCGAAAAATGGCAAGTGCCTGAGAAACGGTTGACTTACACTACTTAGATTCCGAAAAAATTCGAGTGTCTGAGAAATGGTTGACTTGTACTACGAAACACTCATTCTTTAAATAATATTCCATTACAAAATTAAACAAATTAAGTTCGAATATCGTTAGGAACACGTAACAGTCGAAAAAATCCCAAAATTCGAGCGTTAAAAACATCGAAAATAGCGTCGAGAATGTGAAGACTACATTCTACTAGGTACTATATTGTAAACTATTTAGACAAGTGTTGGAAAAAGTAACCGGTGGTATGTAACGCTTCACGAACGTACCAACACGTGCCTACTTACGAGCGTATACTCCCCTACAACCATTGTTCCCCACTGCTTTTACGACTGCCGACGTCATTTGCTCCGGCCTTTACTCTCGTTTCTGCTCGGGGCAAAAAAGAATGCTCTTGCTTCCAAAACGGCTACCTGGACGACCCTGGTATAGATGGAAAGACATCGTGGTGCGTCGTAAAGGTTCGTAGCTGTTCGCAGGGTGTCGCGTGTGTGCGTTGCGCGGAGCCACGCTACACACGGACCTATATATCGTGCAGGAATCGAGAGCGTCGAAACACGAAGCAAGATCAGACTGACTTTACGAAAATCGATCGGCGCTCATCGTCGTCGGGTTAGCGACGCCTGCAAAGCGTGTCCATTGCAACGACGCGGTTACGAGGAAGCACCGCTGGCCGGCTCTCTCTCCTCTCTCTGTCTATCCCCTTCTCTTTTCCTCTCTCTCTCTCTCTCTCTCTCTCTGTCCGTCTGCCAGAGAGAACAACTTTCTGAATACATCGAAGGAACTCGCTAGGCAGACGAAGAGCCTTTCTTCCTTCTCGTGGAAAAGTGCGAGGAAACGGTGGCAGCGTGAGCGAACAGTGAACCAGTGAGATTGTGTTCCACTCATTCCTCGATGTCACGTTAACACAGGGGAACCGAGAACGGATGCTGTCGAGGCTCCAGAAAAAGCAGAGAGGGAACGAACAAGGGGGAAAAGAACGTGTTAGTAATTCTTTCACGTCACTGTGAAAGACTTCCATCGCAGGTTGAAAGCTGTACATGGTCAGTGGTGATTTCTCGCCGATAAACTATGATAAAAGGAGAAAGAACCACGTAAAAGTGTTTTGCTCGCCTGTGATCGCCATTGACGAAGCGTATCGGCGGGTTAATCGAGAGAGAGTGCCGGCGCTTCTCGCGAAACGACAATAATTTTGAACACGTTTGTACACGACCTACTAAACTGGCTGCGAACGAGAGAGGTTGGTCGTTGTGTTGCAGCGTTCTCCAGCCTCCTGAATCGATGCGAGTAAATGAATCGAGCACGAGGGATGCGTTATATCCAGTCTGACTCGAGCATCGTCGCGACGAGGACTAGAATCGTGGTGTGGAACAAAGGAACGTGGAAAAAAGTGTCGTTTGTTTCGAACTCTTCTCGATGCATGCATTAAGCAGAGAACAATCAGTGGAAATTCGGCCGAAAGGTTCCTGCGGCGGCAGAATTAATCGGTGAGCGTGTCCTGCACCCTATCGAGAGATAGATAAAGATAGTGACAGAGGGAGAGAGAGAGAGAGAAAGAGAGAGAGCCGAGGAGGCATCGTACCTTTCGTCGAGGGCATCAGACGTTAAAAGCGAAGGTGGGAGGAGGCCGTCTACCTCTCGACGTGGAATGATAATAAAGGAGAGTCAGAGGACTGGTCGGCACGGGGCGACATTATGCAAAGAACGGGTCTGAATGTAACGAACTCACCCCTCAGACCGTTCCCCCTTGGGATGGCGATAGGGGCGCTCGTCGACCTCACGATCAAGCTCATCATCAGCGGCTATATACTCGCCGTGGTTGTCTACGTAAACGCCACCGGGAACTGGGATAAGGACGATGATTTGGGTACGTTTACATTATTAAGTTTGAAAATTTGTATATGGTGAAAAAAGTGGATCTTCGATTCGAGCATGGTTTTGTTAGTGGAACCATTCTAATTTAGTGTTTACTATATTAACTTCTTCGAAGAAAATTTAAGAGTGGAAATGAAATTTTAAACGATTTCTCGATATGTGTACATATGTATCAGTCGAAGAGAAATGTCTGACCAAATATGCATTACATCTACTTAAGGAGATCTCGAGCTAATTTGGAATGCAGATGCCTGGTATTCATCGCGAATACTCAAAATTGTTGTATGTTTAAGTAGATTGTGTCGGCATTTATCAGCCATATGTCTGACCAAATGTTTGGTGTATTTATTTGAATATATATTGGAAATGGTAAATTAGTAAACTAGAAACTATTGGAAGATTCATTGTTGGGATACATTAGATATCCTCGAAGGAACCATTAAATCTAATTCTATTGTTTCTTTTTTCTTGATCTTTTATAGTCGCAACTTTTGAAGTCAGCGCCGTTCTCGGACGCACCGCTATATTGCCTTGTGACATTGAACCGTCCACGCGCGAAGATCGCGTTTACATGGTGCTTTGGTTTCGCGACGATGCCGTGAAACCTATTTACAGGTAGAATTTATTTTCACGATAAAAAAGAAAAGAAAAAGGAGAAATCATTCGATTCGATTGAAGAGCAAAACGTTGACAATATCGTTTGTTA
>NW_017100262.1:833778-838560 GCF_001263275.1 Habropoda laboriosa
AAAGCTCTGAACTGGTCGGACAGCACCGTGGTAGGACCGAGAGCTTATTTCGTCACAGTAACGAAACCGGCCTCACTTTCCCTAGAAGCGGTTCAATTGGACGACGAAGGGATCTATCGGTGTCGAGTGGACTTCAAAAATTCGCCTACGAAAAACTTTCAAGTGAACCTCACTGTAATCGGTAGGAATTCACATACACAATATAAGAAAAATGTTTTGAACGAAAACTACTAAAAATTTTGTTAATATTTGTCAATTATTTTCAGTTCCACCGCATCAACTTTTAATTTACGATAGTTCCGGGGTGGAAGTGGAAAATACCGCAGGACCATTCCAAGTGGGCGTCGAGTTTGGTCTGTCTTGCGAAGTGAGAGGGGGTAATTCTTGTTTGTACCATCACTAAAAAATGTTCTATTAGTGTTCGATTCATTAATATTTAATTCTGATGTTGAAACGTAGGAAAACCAACGCCAGTGGTTAATTGGTTGGTCAATGAGAAAGAGGTGGACAGTAAGTTGGAAGAAATCGGACGAAATATAGTCGTCAGTAAATTAACGATACCTCAGTTGAGAAGAGAACACCGGAACACAACTTACAAATGTCGAGCTGCGAATACAAACCTCATACCTCCGTTGGAGAAAACCATTCTCCTAGATGTATATCGTACGTGTTAAAAATATGTGATCTAATAATTCTCGATACTTGTACGCAAGGTGTTAATGTATGATTCCCTTAGTGAAGCCACTGTCGGTAAAAATTCTGTCGAAACCAACAATCCTCGAAACGGAAAAGGATTACTCCATCACGTGTGAAACAACAGGCTCGCATCCTCGAGCACGAATCACTTGGATGGAGGGGAACGCCATTTATCACAGTGGCAAGGTAAACGTAGTTGATTTTCTATGAATTTATAGAACGTATCATAATATTTCGTATTATTAAAGTTAAGATGATATGCAGGTGGTCGACGCAGGAAATACTTCGGTGGTCTTAAGCACGCTCATATTCTCACCGATTCCTGACGACCACGGGAAGATCCTCAAGTGTCGAGGGGAGAACCCAGCACTGCCAAACGCGTATCTAGAAGACTTCTTTCAATTAAACGTAGTTTGTGAGTACCTCTGAATACTTACTAAAAGTATTTTAACAAAGATAATTAATCGAAAATATGTTCCTCAGTTCCACCTATAGTACAATTACACTTGGGTAGCACTCTGAACGCTGAGAAGATAAAGGAGGGTGACGACGTCTATTTCGAGTGCAAAGTTCGAGCTAACCCGGCACACCATAAAATCACATGGAGGCACAATGTGAATATTTCAACATCAAGATTTTCCTTATGATTTAATGGAAACAATTGAAACAATGGTTGAATGATCGTAGGAAGCGGTGTTGACGCAGAATTTCTCCGCTGGAATAATCATGAGCACTCAGAGCCTCGTATTGCAAAAGATAGGTCGAGACAATGCCGGAAATTACACGTGCCTCGCTAGCAACGATCGTAGAGAGACTACAAGTCCTGTGGTTACTCTACGAGTACAATGTAAGTGTAAAATTTTACTACGGGAATTATTACGATTAATCATCGCATTCTACTTTCATTCCTGTTCCCTAAATCGTTCAGTCGCACCGATGTGCAAAACAAAAGAGGTTTCTATCATCGGGGCGTCGTTAGAAGAGTCGGTGAAAGTTCGTTGCGAGGTGGACGCTGATCCAAACGAGGTAGAATTTTTCTGGGAGTTCAACAACAGCGGCGAAAATTTCGAGGTTGCGCCAGCGAAATTCGACGGCAATAATGGAACAATGAGCGAGCTCATTTACACGCCAGTCTCTGACAGAGACTACGGAGCTTTAACTTGTTGGGGTAGAAACGTAATAGGAAAACAGGAAGCTCCCTGTATTTACCAGATCATTCCAGCAGGTAACATTTGTACCCAAACTAAAAACTCATGAAAGATACCTATGTAAAAAAGAGATCAATTTAAGATTGATTTGCTCAGTGAAACCGAATCCTCTGAACAACTGCACGATAAAAGCATCTTTGAATCAAAGTTCTGAGATCCTGGAAGTGGAGTGCGTGCCAGGATATGATGGTGGACTAAGGCAAGAGTTTCGTTTAGAGGCTTACGAAGTACCCACCGGTAATTTAAGAGTGAACGCGTCCAGCGTATTTGCAGATGTACCGATATTTCGTATCGCGGTGTCAGATCTTCTTCCTGCCACACATTTTTACCTCGTCACATATGCCGTGAACGCAAAAGGGAGGAGTGAAGTGAATCAATTGGAGGATATAATGTTGAGGGACTCTGAAAAGCATATAGGTAACGAGAAATATTCGAAAAATCTTTGAGTCTGTTTCTTGTAATTGTCTCTGATGGAATGATTAAACTGGTAATATCCTATTTTAGACAGTGGAGTGAGCATGGTACAACTGATTCTACTGCTTATTGGCTGTTTAATGGTGTTTAGTGTCGCCACAATCTCAGTGATGCTGCTGGTGTATCGACGCAGGGGCACAACTTCTCCGGTTCACATCGAACCTTACATGAAACAACCGATAATTACACCTCCAGATTCAAGGAACAACTCAATGCTCGACGTTACGCACGGTGATCATACTTATTTCGTCGAGTACACGTTGAAACAGGTCCCTGATTACACGCTCAATAATCAACCGGACATCATACAGTCGCCACAAGGTAAGACTTCTTTTTCCTGCTGTTATTTCTGGTGCATTGTATAACGCATTTACGATATAATATGAGAGGTTTGATTGTAGACCAGGAAAAGATAAAACGGGAGCCACAATTATTTTTACCTGTGCGACCAGATACGCTATTTGCACCGTATGACATTCATAAGCAAGGACTTCAAAGTAACAGATGCAGCGTAAGTAGTATCGCATAAAACTATTATAAAGAGTTCGTTCAAAAGAAAAAAGAAGCTACAACTTGCGAATTAATGAAATAATTGTTTAACCATTTTTGTTACAGTTAAATCCATTTTCCACAAAGTCTTGGGAACCTATTAGTTTTAAAGCTGATCGTAATTTAATGAAGGAGATCATTATCGCCAACTCTATACCTGGTCCAGAAAGTTGTGTGTAAAAAGTAAATTCGAGATAACGAGCGAGCAAAACATATCAAGAGGACCGATCTTAAAGCCTACAAGAAAAAGAAGAAACGAACGAACAATCGTACTGTTAATTGTCATATTGATACCGAAGACGAACATCAAACGAAACTGCAACTGGTCCCCTCGTCGAGTTGGTGTACAATTCCACAAAAGAACAGCATAGTACGAATATTACAAGGTATTACACCGCTTACAGGTAAAAAAGAAAAAAGTGTCTCGTCATTGAAAAAGAAAAAAATCTATGGAACTGAAAAAAACAATCTAGGAATCGTCAAGACTAGTTGCATACTAACTAAACGCTACACGTGGTGTATTATTCCAAGTTTAATATATTTTGTGTCAAGTCTTAGCTGGTTTCCTTATTCCGTCGAAAATTTCACCCACTTCTTCTTTAACAGTTCGCTTTGATTTCTCATTGTATTACATTACGTTTTAAGGGATATTATGTTATTGCGTTATTTCTAATTTTTATAACTAGTCGTAAGTATGAAATATACATATATTTAAAATAACGCGTGTTTGACCTGGGTGTATCGAAGAGATGTAACGCAAGATTTTCCATTATTGCAAAGATACGCGCGGAAATAAATGCCATACATTGATGCCATCAACGTAATAACTACAGCGATCAAGATTATCATGCAGATTCTTTGTCGAATTTTCTTTGAAATATGTAGTATCCATGCTTGACGAGAAGGCATCGTTGATCTCCTTATAAATACAGTACCTGACGTAATATTTGTTTCTTTAGCTGCATTTTCTGTTACATTTGCTGTTTGCATCATGTTATACGAACTACCCTTTAATTCTTGCACACGGTTTGTCTGCCATTCGTCCAACGATGAAGACAAGTTGTACTAAGAAAAGAAGATCATCTATGTTACTTCGGTTCAACATAACCGTAATATTCAAAACTAAAAGATTTCATTAATGCTTAATATTACTTCAGTATCGTTAAATTTACGTATCTGTCGGCGAACTAATTGAATTACTTTACACTTCATATGTTTTATACTTATTATAAAGTCATCTTCATCGGTATCGTAGGGACTGCGGTTGTAAATTTGCTCATCTATGTACTTATCACGACATGAACTTCCGTCGCATATCATTTCTTACCGTACATGTCATTCTTCTGCAGAATAAAACGTTACAAATGAAGATCTAAACAAAACAATTGAAATACGAACACATTTCACTAATGTAACTTTGACATTTGAAAAATTTTTTCGTAACCATTATCTTCAATGAAAATTTAACATGATGCATCACATTCGATCCGCTGTAAAAATTAGTATGAAAGTTTGTAACGATATACTTTTTAAATCCATTTAATAATTATAAGAACATGATATCATTTTATAGATCAGATCAAATACCCTTTCAAGATATTTTCACTTAATTCGAGCTCAGAAGCATCAAGAACCTCCCTGTTATCCCGCGTCTGAAGAAGAATTAATAAAGTGTCCCACAGATACAGTTCCTTGTAAAATTAAAAAGAAAACGAGGAAGAAGAAACAGATTCAACGAATCAGTATAAGCTCCGATGAAAAAACGGATAATCCTGATTGTCCATGGTGTAGAAAAAAATAAAAAGGAGACGACAAAATAACAAATATTTGGTTTCCTTTTTTATTTTTAATTTTC
>NW_017100262.1:838744-842143 GCF_001263275.1 Habropoda laboriosa
ATAAAAATTTTGATTTTATATTTATAATAATTTTGAAAAAACTGAACTAAGCACTTACAAGGTTCTACAGCTTGATGTACTGGTTTGGGGATAGGTAATGGAAATTTTCGTGTAAGTTCAGCAAGTAACATATCCACCCTTTGACGCTGAAATAAAGAACTTGGTTCTTCACGAACAGGTGTTTCTTTCTTTGCTGCCAGAGCTTTACCATTTTTGAAATCCCAATAATAGCCTTTGCTAGGATGATACCTTGAACAAGAACTAGCTTCTTCAAAGGCAGACTGCAAATGATGTACTGTAGATAACTGTACAATATAATTTCACAAGTTAAAAATGTATCTTAACAATGCTGCTATAGCTTTAGATAAATTGTAGTTACCAATCTAGAGCTAACAACTGATGCTAAATCAGGAGCTTGATATACAACACCTGCAATAATATAATAATCTGCAAGTGGTGCTGCCAAAGTAGGAGAATGTCGATGCTGCTTTCTAATTACATACAAAATAGGTGCTTGTACATGTAAAAGAATATACTCAAGGCCAGTCATATTTCTAAAATTGAACAATTAAATACCAGTATTATTCTTTTAAGTTTTTAAGTGAAATTTTTTGGGTGTGTTACTTACTGTAACTGATCAGGACTTAAACGTTGCATTTTAACAATTTCATTATTACATGTTCTATCATAGAAAGGATTACTTCTTTCAGAAAAGTAATCCATTATATTGTTTGGATTTAATACAGGAATCCATGCACTGTCATGCCATGAGAGTCCCAAAGGATTCTCTATTAATTACACAAAACAAAAAACAAGAGGTTAAGCAGAATATAAACAATATTTATGCCTTTAACTCAAGTTTATGCATTATTACCTGTTACAGGAGGTCTTCCTGACAACATCTTTATTTTATAAACTGTACCCTCATTAAATATTTAAAATATTCGTTTCGTTTATATGATCAAATTTACAATTTCTTATACGTTTCACTTCTGTCAATGTATTTTACATTAATACTTGCAACTATAAATACTCTTCCAAGAAAACTGTACACATACTATTATTTGCTTAGCTTAAGTATTGTTTTACGCAAAATTAGAAACACAAAGCTAATACAAATAAACTAAACAGCTCTCTCTGTAATCATCAGTGGTTCTCAAACGTCTTAAATACTTACATTATAAATCGGAAATAACGCTAGATAAAAATGTATATGAAATATACAGTGATTTCTAAATACTTATTTTATTCCTTTACGTAAATAACATATGCAGATATTTTTCTAATTTCTCTGAAATTCCTTAAGGTATCGCATTATTTAGAACTATCATTGACTACCACTGCTGAAATAAAGAATGCAGGACATTGTTCACATATAGAACAGAGGCTATTAAGAAAAATGGGTCAAATGTAAAAAAAGATATTCGCATTCAAAAGAGAATGGGTCATGGACATGGCCCAGCGAGATGTTTCAAACATAAAAGGAAATTCGTGTATTGAATTAATGCCATTTACATTTCCAAAACGTAAAATATTCAATGATAAGTAAAAAATGCAAAAAAAATATGAAATTTTTCAACTATTTAAAAAATATGTCGTATTAGAATATTAATAAAAAAAATTGAATAAAAAAGAAAAATATATATCACTTGATGATCTTGTAGTACAATATTTTCTCATAAATGCTACGCAATATTGTTTTTTACTAAAATTAGTAACAATACATAGAATTTTCATATAAAAAGGTTCAAAACGTGTGTCGGAACAGGAATACATTTGAACGAGATGATATATTCAATAATACCGCTGGGTGCAACGAAAATTTTACATAACAGTGGGGATCTGTTCGGCAGAAGTATCATTCTTAGCTGAAGATGATACTAATCCCAAAGCTATTTCCACAAGAGATACATGCAGGTAAAGCACAGTGACCTTTAAATTTTTGTGTCAAATTCTCATCGTTCACTTAGAAAAATACGGTAAGGACATCTATAGCAAGCTATTTATTACACTTGTTGAAACGTGTTACTTTCTATTTTTCGAAACCTGTCAATCGCAGGTTGTTGCACACTTTTCCATTTAAGGATTTAAACAGATACTTTCTGAGTATTCGTCCACTCTGTTTAAGCTAACTTTGTTTTTTAATTTTTATTAAATATGTATTATTTAACCTTTCATCTTTCGATGGATTTTTTCAGTATCTTTTTATCGTTATTCAAATAAAAATATGATAGCAATCCCTATCGTATCGTTACAATTATTATTATCTAAAAGTTTTTATCTAAATATTTCTGTAATGGTCTCGTATTATTTTTGGCTTTTTCAAAACAAAATAAAAAATATTACATCGTAAGTAAAATTATAGAAATATTTATTTTACGTAATGTTATCATAAAATACCTAGTTTTACATTTTTTACTATTATTCCTTTTTTCATACTATGAATTTAGTTTAATTTTATAATTAATAATAACCATTATTATCAATAATTTGTCATCAAACTTTTTAATATATTCCATATGAAATGTTTTAGTATTTCAAATAAAAAATACACTATAGTTTTTTTTCAAAAATTATGTTATCTCGATTTATGCTTGCAGGAAAATTATGACTACTATTGACAAGGAATATAGTATAGTTCCCCTACATAAAAGGCCAGATTTAATTTCAGACTGTTGTACATTACTTAATTCTGAATGGCCAAGAAGTGAAACTGCACGGTATATTATAACAATCAATTTGAACAACAATTTGTTTTTAAGAATTAAATAAGTTCTTGTATAAAACAGGTTAAAATATCTGAATGTATCATGCGATGAATTTCCCACATGTCTTATACTCATTAATAAAGAAGACAGGGTCCTTGGTCATTGTAAAATATCTTTGATACCTAGATTACGTCATAGTTGCCTTATACAATCAGGTAAGTTAGTAATTGTTTAAAAAAAAAAAACTAAGAGTATAAAAAAAAGAAAATTTAATTTTCTTCTTCATATTTCAGTAATAATTGATTACCAATACAGATCTCAGGGTTTTGGATCTAAACTTTTACATGGAGCTGAAGAATATGTAGCAAGAAAAGGAATTAAAAATGTGTATTTAATAACCAAAGGTCAAGAAGATTTTTACCTTAAAAATGGATATAAAACTTGTGATCCATTTAAAGCATCTGGAATTAATGATGTTGTATATTCTAATGCAGCATTTACTAAAGCAAAACTTAAAGAGAAAAGTACACAATGTTGTGGCCCACCACCTCCTCCAATGCCAAACTTTCAAATGCCAAAATTTTATGATTTAGGTGTCATAACACACAGAACACATATGGTAAAAAAATTAACATCGTTATAGTGAAACAGTAACAAACAATTTTTGCTTCTATAAGATTCTTTCATATTC
>NW_017100262.1:842300-847132 GCF_001263275.1 Habropoda laboriosa
ATACAAAAAAAAATGTATTATTGAAAAGAAAATTAAAATAATTTTTAGTAGTGTGCAATTGCATTTTATATTAATTATGCAACATTTGTAATACCACAAACTTTTTGATAATGTTCTGCTTGCTGAAGACTTTCAACAAGAAATGCACCTAAATCATGTTTGGAAATAGCCCGACCGGGAGACTCATCATGTTTCACTATATATTTTGAACTTGGCACATCTGCAAACAACCAATACCTGCAATATGAGGTGGTAATATTGCAATCCATTTTAATTGACTTTCTTTAAGAAGATCAAACATACGCTGATGGTCTGCATTTAAATCTTTAAATATAGCAGGCACTGCTTCGGGTTTATAAAATAAAAATGCTGTAAAGAATACAATGTTCTTTAAAAGTATGTAAAAACTGTTAATATATATTTCAAGTAAAAGATTCAACAAAAATTTACCAGATAAACAAACAGATACTAGGTCTACGTTGTGTGCTTTCATAGCATCTATTATATTTTTCATACCCTGGGATAATATTGTAGTAGGACCTAAATGAAAATTTCAAATGAAAATTGAACTTATACTTATAATTTATATAAAATGAAATATTTACTCAAATTATTCCGTGTGCCAAGCACAACAACCACTGCATCTCTATTAGATACTGCATTTGAGACTTGTTCAGCATTGGTAACATCTCCAACAACTATCTCCACTTTATCTTTCACATTTATTGGAACTTTAGATTCATCTCTCACAAATAATCTTACATTTAAACCTAAATTTTTTAATGTAATTATTAAACGGAAAATAAAATTAATTTTATATGTAATTTGTTTTTTAACATTCCATGCTTTCAATATTTTTGGTTTCAATTTCAATTTATTTGGTTTCAATATTTTTTTGGAACCATCTATGGTTTCTAGTAACTGCTTTTAATAAAATATCCAAGTTGTTTATATTTTTGGTTAAAGCATAGTACGTACATACGTTTCATAAATATACCAAGAAGAAAATATATACAAAATTAAATTAAATTATTGTTCATGAAAACCTTAAATAATTATAGAGTTTCATCTTTATTAAGTATTAAATAATATGAACATTTTTATATGAGATATATATAAATACGATAAAGAGTAAATGACACTTTACCCTTGTTTACAGCGCTATTTACAGCACATAATCCGGTGTTTCCTGTAGCTCCAAATATCACTATTCGATTCATGGTGACACAACTACTATCGGATAGACACTGCAATTTCGCTATCTTAAGTACTTTGAAGTGCCTCTTTAATCAAAAGCGCTATGTCATGTCTATGTAGAATTTAAAATTCCAATTCCAATAGGATTTGCAAGCAAGACAATGACGTTCAATTTTGCTGATTTGTTATCTCCGTACTATTTGTGATTGAATAGAATTATAGGATAAAGTTACTAGATTGATAAACCATTAAGATTATATTAAACACTATATAACCTATCTTGCAGAAATTGAATTACAGTTTTAGTTAAAAACTATTATAAGAAGTAAAATTAATATTATATTATTAACTTCAATATTAGTTATACTTGAATAAGATACAAAGTAGTTTTGCCATATAATGTTATTTGTTTACTTCTTCATATAGAGATGAAAATTGATTTAAGTATTTAAAATTGTTTATAGGTGTAATGATTTGTAGTTCTATTTGATGATCTATGAGTGGTAATTTCAATATCTTCATTTATCTGTACTTTATTTCATTAAGTAAATTTCATAACTTAGTACATATTTAGTAATTAATTTAACAGATAAGTATATTCTATTAACAAAGCTATAATAATTGATATTAAAATTGTACAAATGTAAAAAATAATTTTAATTAAAAAAAAAAACAGTTCATCTTGTTTCTTAAATATTATATATCCATTTCTTACATTATTATTACTACAAAATTGTTTATTACATAATAAAAATGTTAATTTTCTGTTAGGTATAATGAGGTGGCGGCACAGTCAAATCTTGCAATGCAGTTAACTGCTCTTCTGTAAAATGTTGTGTATACTCCTTCATACCTCTCCATCCACCATGAGTTCTTTTAAAATCGTCGAGAGTTTTCTTAATTGTCATCTGTAATTACAAAAAATTGTATTATCTAATGAATTACGTTCACAAATTTCAAATTTATTAGATACTAACTGGTATAGGTTGAGGATCATTCATATGAGGACTAAGATATTCAAAAATTGGCGGTATAAATTTGGGTATATCATATGGATGAGCCTGTATAAATGCACACATTCCTATTATAGCTGCGTGACGAATACGTAGAGAGTCAGACTTTAAATTCCTTCTTGAATCGTCTTTATTTACATTTAAACGTTCTTTTTTATATAATTTAGATTTTATTTTCTTCTTGAATTCATCCTGAAAAATTAATAAACGTTATATACATATTCATTGTGAAGAATTGTCGTAAAAATATATCATATGTGCTTACCAATAAATATTCCTGTTTAGGTATAAACGCACAATGCAGTAATCCACTAAGGACTTTACCAGCATTTTTTCTTACTTCTACTCGCTCGTCTTCCAGTAAACGTAGAACTATATCTTTAATGCAATTAACCCATGTTGGATTACTTAAAAATATACCCATATTATAAAATACCCATGCTTGAATAAATTCTAAACAAGCAGATCTGGTCCACCATGATACATGTTTTGACATCTTTTCTACAGCCTCCAAAGCTATTAACATATCGCATGGCATTGTTAATGCTTGTGCATATATTCCTAAAGCAGCTGTGCATGTCTTTCTCAGTTCTTCATCTGTTTCACAATTTTCTAATTGATATATAATTGGAAAGATTTGATATAATTCTGGTGGTAAACCATTCGATGAATATTTAATATTTACAATCCACATGCAAACTGTCTTAAGTATTCGAATTGCCCTTTCTTTTTCTTCTTCATTTATTCTTGAATTTTTTAAATCGGCCAATTTAACAATGGCTACTTGTTCAGATAGATTTTCTACTTCCTTATTGAACTTCATTGCATTTTCATTCACAAGGGGTTCTAATTTTTGAACTATTTTATTTATAAAATCTTGTATTTGTAGTGCTGATTCATTGTTTGAAATACACGTAGACTTATAGTTTGTGTTGAACACCGTTACTAAAATAGAAGCCAATCGTTCTCTGACGTTTTCAAATGGATTTGCCAATAATCTATCTTCTATTCGTTTCAATAAACGCCGTAGTAATTCATCTACGCGCCATGGTTGCTTACAAAGAACCGCTTGTAAAATGTACAACCGTCCACATTCAATGAAAGACGATTCCGATTCACCAAAACATGTCTCTTCCATAAGACATTCTAGCAACCAATGTTGCCTATTTGGATCTCTACGTTGCTGTGCTATGGAAAAACAATGTAACCAATCCACAAGAGTCTCTGGTATAAAACTAATTAAAGCAAGCCTTATAATGGGTAATAAATGATCCCACATTTCACAAACCATGTTAAAGGGCCAATGTTTTGAACCCTTAATGATTCCAACTATAATTTCTGCTGCACATCTTTGGCTACTTTCTTGTTTACCTTCTACTAATTCACGCAAATGTGGCAAAAAATGTTTTAAAAATACAATTCCATGATTACGAAAGAGACCTTTGAAAAGAAGATATTTGTGATTACTAAATTTATCTTTGTATTTTTTCGTTTCAAGACTATAAAATTTTATAAGTTTCTGAATATTTTGTGGATCATTAAAAAATTGATCGACTTTTTTTTCATGATCTGTTAACTCTCGTACATTTGGATCTAGGCACGGTTGTTTACTTGACGGTGCATACATTTCTATTTGTTTTGGCCACGTGTAATATCCAATATATGCCTGATGAACAAATCTGGGTTCATCCCATTGTTCCGCAGTCAAAGGACGAGTCTCGTAATTATATTGAAGCCACATATTGTCTGGTCTTTGTCCTCGGTTAAACTTCGTATATTTATTTTCTTGTGATTCACCATTTTCTGGCGATGATGGTGGATCAATAGTTATCTTGGAATTCAAAAATTATTTTTCAAGTTACATAGAAGTCATTCGCAAAATAAATTTTTTCGCTGAAATACATTACCTTTAGATGTTCTCTCTTTTGCTGTTGCAACATGCATATAACTATTCGAAGAGCAATGTTTCTTTCACTTAGTGAATCGTGTATTAAAACTCCTAGGAAGTAACAAACTACTTTTGGTGGATAGATTTGTTCTGGGTGAACCAAATGGTGAATAAAGTTCATTGCCATTAAACGATGTCGCCAATGTAAATTTTTTTCCAAAAGAGCATTTAACAGATCATTTATCAAACCTTTATAAGACGTTAAATTAGATTCATTAAATGCTTGCATTATTTTTAGACCATTCGCAATTTCATCTTCCGTGGGTTGAGGTAAACTAGGCTGCGGATTAGTTGTCCATAAAGCAGTTGCAATTTTCGAGCATGTATTCGGCATTTCAAACGTAATTGGAATCGTTGAAAACTGACCGCCTATAAGTTTTACTATATTTTCCTTCAAACGGATTATAGACAATTTTTCAGACGGCTTAGAAAGTACCAAAGTTGACCATAAATCTCTTAACATATTCCAATCTTGTTTCATACAAATAGGATTTTCTTGTGTAGCAAGCAAGATATGCAAAGCACCCTACATAAGAAAAAATAAAAAAATAACGATAACTTTTATAAAAAGTCACTTATCATTGTTGTCCTTACCTTATACGCGTCGTGATCTACTTCCGGATCTTCCTTCAGTATGTGAAGTAATTTTGGAACAATAATTTTCCACGAGAACG
>NW_017100262.1:847198-851548 GCF_001263275.1 Habropoda laboriosa
GTACGTTGAGCTTGCCATCGCACATTAGTATACCTGCTGGTAGCTAATTCAAACAGTTTTAACATTATTTCCTTATGAGTTTCAGTTAAATTAAAGCTCTGTGAATATAAACGGGTTGCGTGTTGTGTTTCTGCACGTAACAATATAAAACATCCAATTATTCCCTTCTCTCTTACTAACATATCCTTCATCATTCTGCGTACACTAGCTACGGTTTTGTGTCTTATTGCAGCAGCATCAAAAGAAGAAGCTTGTCCCAACAAAAGGTTACACCAAATCTAGAATAAAGAAAGTTGATTTTGTTTAATCGTTTTTATTAAGTTATTATGCTAACTTTTTTTATTAAAGTAAATACCTTTGTTAAAATAAATAAGCTTTTTGGATCACTTTCTGTATTCTTAAGCATTACATTTTGCAGTTTACTCAGAAGTATTGTAATATGACGTTTGACATTACTACCATCGGGCATTGATATTTCTTCTTTCATGCCAAGTGTTGGAATAAAAGGTAGGCACTTCAAAGACGATTTTACTAAATTTAATGCTTTTTCTTCCCACATAGGTAAAACAGATGCACAACCTTGGAGAATGCTGTCTAGAATATTTAAGCTAGTCAGCAACTCCTCTCTGGAATATAATAATTTTATCTCATTGATCCCTAATAAACTGCATTAAATATTGTAAAAGTAATTAATAACTAACCTTGTTAATATGGTCCAGTCTTTACAATATTCTTCTAATTTATTTATTTCAGGCAATATGTATTTTAAGAACATTTGATTTATTACAGCTATTTCTTTCTTACTGGGAATGTACCATTTAACACTTAAACTATCAATATTCACAGTTTGACCCCAATATCTCATCCCATTAGTAGATTCAAAGTGGTAGGGTATCATAGTGGATAATGAGTGAAGAATAGTTTTCAATAATATGCACGCCAAATTATTTCCTTCTCTTGATTTTAAAATAAGTACACGATTAAGAACAGTCATCAATGTATCTATATGTGGTAACAAGTTATTTCCAGGTGTATCAATAATTGCAGATAAGAGTAACATTGCATGTAAAAGACGATCATCCAAATTTTCTTCCTTAACAATGTCGTTACTTTCACCAGTAATATCTAAGATAGTTTCTGAAAGTACAGGTAATATTGCACGTAAAGTTTCTTTGCCATTAACTCGGGCAAATACACGGCACAAGCCGGCGGCCAGTTGCCCGGCAACTTTAATTTCTAGTATACGTTCAGTTATAAACGTACATAATTTGTCTAAAGCAACCTCAAATATTGTATCATTAATCTGCATTAGCAGAATCATACACACATCATATAATACAGTTTCTGTGACCTTTTCCAGTTTACTTTTCTCGCCCCCAGTAGAATTTTCCAGTCTAACAAATTCTAAAGAACTATAGTCTATAAAAGAGAATATTTTGTCTAAAAATTGTAAAACAAAATCTTGAAATCCAAAAGCTATTTCATAATTAACTCTTTCTTCTTCGTCTATTGTTGTGATTGATTTAGAAGAATCCACAATAGGTATGAAAGAAGCATAAACTGAGATAAGACGAAAAGTAAGAAAGCACTTTTCTGGATTATTTGGTTCAATGTTAGGTAAAAGTAAAGATAATAACGGTAAAACATGTGTTGGTCCTTCTGGATACACGTAGCCTGTAATAAAACAATACTTCATAAATATGCAAAATAACTTGTTACATCAGTGTATAGTGCTGAAAGCAATTCACACCTTTATTTACATTTCTAGATCCCTCTGCCATTGGTCTAGCTATAGCTTCCATACAGCTTAATGTAGAAATCAATTTATGTGATTCTGTTGTAAGTGAATCCAATGTAGAAGATACTTTATCCAAAACATATGGAATAACTAAATTGGGTCTCATAGTAGCAAGATATTGTAATACTTGAGAAGCATCATTCACACTTAATTTATTAAATATGGCTGTCATAGTTACTGGCATCATGCTTTTGACAAATGCATCAACATCACTGTCAGTTAATTTATACTCTTCAGGAACAGGAGTTTCCCAAGTTGGCTTAGCATTCCGTTCCCTACAGTACAAATAAAATACACATTACAAAATTTTATAGAATATTAATATCCCAAAACAATGCATTTTAAAAATTATAATTGATTCATACTTGTACAAACGTGTAATGAAATAAAAGGAAAGCTTCACAAGAATTTCCTTTAATATTCCCAACCAATAACCATTATTGGCAGGATGAAAATATGTTTCAATAGTTTTTAAAAATTTTTCGAGATATGTTTGGGCACTTGAACCATTCCCCTAAAAATATTACACTAATGTATATAAAATGATATTTCCTCCAATATATTTCATTGTATACTGTAAAGTCTTACCAAAACTGCTACTATCCATACTCCTATGGAAGATGCATCTATTTCATGAGATTTACCCCTTTCTGTTTTATTATATGATATTGGTAACTTTAAGCTTCGTATAAATCTAGTGAACATTAATGGAATATAAGGTTCCCAATTAATGTATCCTATATTGTAATTAGCTAATGCTGCCATTAACTCCATCATTTTATGCTCCCATTTTGGTGCATTGTGACAAACTTCCCATAATGCCATAAATTCTTCAAACCATAGTTGATATCCAATTGAAAGATGTTCTGGAGGTAATTGTACTGGTAAGAACCACCGTAATAGTTGTACACTTTTAGACATTGTTGAAAGAGTAAAAGGGCATAGAGATGGTCTCAATTCATCTAATATTTCCTGTGTTGCACTCAACTAACATAATAAATTAAGTTTGATTCCTTTGTTTAATTTTTTACTTCATTTTAAAAAAATATTCACTTACAGGGAAATAAGCTTTTGCACGAAGTATAAGTGATTGTACTACATCCATATAAAAAAAGGAAAGGCGGTACATTTCTCTAATGTCGCTTTGTAAATCCATTATACGAAGAACCATCTTATAAAGAGGTTGCCAAGGGAGTTCCAACTCATCGGGAGATATTAATTTTTTTTTTCTATGAACATTAAAACAATAATAAATCTAGTTTTTGCAGTAAGTTATAATTTCACATAAGACTTTATGTGAATCTTAAATTAACTTACTTTAATAATATAAGTAATGCAAAAAGACATTTGTATGTACAAACTGATGGTATTTCTGAAGCTGTAACTACTTCAAATAATAACTTTATAAGCAAGATATGATCTTCCTTGGAAAATTTTAATCCATATATCCTCATATAACTGTAACAAATGTACATTCACATTAAAACCAAATTCTTTTTTTAACTAATGAAGTAGGATAAAAATATATACTCACTGGTATAGATTATTAACCCCTACATAGCAACTTGGCCATACTTCATTACACAAAACAGATCGTCCTAAATTCGCTTTAATTTCAGCTAATAAAATGTCTGATTCTACCTCTAAATCGTCCGCATAAGGCAATAATTTATTATAAATAAAGTTTTTAAATTGAACTTTTTCTACACATTTCAAATTATAAATATATGCAAACTCATCCATTATTGCTTAAATTTCACGAATTCAAGAAGTACAAGTAAATGTAGCCTACGAAAGAGCACACAGTACAATGCAAAATTATGTATGGTATTGAGTCAGTAACAACTTGCTTATTCTGCTTCGTTTTTATTGAGTCATGTTTTGTATTTCAGGAGGCCATGTTTGATATATTAATTTTAAAAAGCTCGAAAGATTAACTATAGAACTAGAGATATATCGATTATAATATTCGATACATCGATAGTCATATGCGCATTAAAATTATTAAATTGTAAATAAAAAAAATCAAAGTTATAGATTGTATAATTTCCATAATACTTGATTCACTGTTGTCAACATTTACACCTTCTTTATACAAAAAAGAAAATGAGAAATAGAAATTGCATTTTTTTCAGTTCCTTAAAAATAACTAAATTCTAACTAAAAATATAAAAATACTTATTATACTTATTATAAATATAATATTAGATTTGTTTCTTAAAATTTATTTTTCTCAGTTATATATTATTGCTAAGTTATTGTTATAATTGTGTTTAAATAAATTTTAAGTATAAAAACTAAACGTGAAAAGTCAGATCTCTAATCATACTTATCGGTCAGATCTATAATCGTATTATCTATTATCTAAGATTTTTTTCTGCTAATGTCTGAAATGCATTTACTTTACTACATATAAACATATGGCGGCAGTTGCAAGTTCATAGTTGGAGGCGCAAACAAGTGTGTAAAATACTGATAGTAATGTAATGTTGTTGCATTATTCTTTATGAAATTCGTTTTATAAAAATTGAAAAAGAAATTATATTTTCTTT
>NW_017100262.1:851561-856948 GCF_001263275.1 Habropoda laboriosa
TAAAATTTAATCTTTAAATGTTATTAACAGTTTTATTCAATTTATCATAAAACTATATTTGAATTGATAAGAATGCAAAAATGAGGACTAGAAAAACATTTGCAATTCTCAGTGCAGGTTTAATCCTTGCCTGCTGTATTATGATATATTTAATGATGGATTTAACACTTTTTCCACCTGGGCAAGGATCAAAACTTTCTGTTAATGATGTAAGTTTTTGATAAATATATGCATAATATAATTTATGTTTAGTGAATAATGATAATTTATTGTTGTGTATTTTCAGAATCAGTGGTTGCATTTTGAAAACAGACTTGCAAAATTAGAAAAAGATTTTAATAAGCATCATGAAGTTATGAATGCTTTGAGAGAAGTGGCTGAAGCAAAAAATTTTGTACCCATAGTGCATTCTATAAATCGTCACAATCAATCTATATCATCTAGTCCTTCTCATTTAGGGAAAGTACTTAAATGTAATTTTAACATACAGAAAATTCCTGAAATAGATATTCAAATGTTAGAAATGTACAGACAATTAGAATTTGACAATGTGGATGGTGGAGTTTGGAAACAAGGATGGGATATTACATATGATGACAAACAATGGCATCCAAATAGAAAACTAAGAGTTTTTGTTGTTCCTCATTCTCATAATGATCCTGGTTGGCTTAATACATTTGAAAAATATTATGCATTTCAAACTCGAAATATATTAAATAATATGGTAACAAAATTGACAGAAGACAGAAGACGCAAATTTATCTGGGCAGAAATATCATTTTTTCAACGTTGGTGGGAAGATCAGTCAAAAACAACTCATAATTTAGTTCGACGTTTAATTCATGATGGTCAATTAGAAATAGTCTCAGGGGGATGGGTCATGCCAGATGAATCTGTTTCTCATTGGATGTCTCAGCTTACACAACTTACAGAAGGTCATCAGTGGTTAAAATATAATTTAGATTATACACCAAATTCTGGTTGGGCTATCGATCCATTTGGTCTTTCTCCAACTATGCCATATCTTTTAAAAAAAGCAGGATTGGAAAATGTTCTAATACAACGAGTCCATTATTCTGTTAAAAAAAGATTAGCTAAGCAAAAACAACTAGAATTTCGTTGGAGGCAGTTATGGGATAATGATGGATCAACAGAAATCTTTACACATGTAATGCCATTTTATAGCTATGATGTGCCACACACTTGTGGTCCAGATCCAAAAATATGTTGTCAATTTGACTTTTATAGACTACAAAATTTTGGACTCAGTTGTCCATGGAAAATAGCTCCAAAAGTTATAACTGATTTAAATGTTGCAGAAAGAGCTGCTCTTTTACTGGATCAGTATCGTAAGAAAGCTCAACTTTTTAAGACAGATGTGGTGTTAGCACCACTAGGAGATGATTTTAGATACACTCATTTTACTGAATGGGATGCTCAGTATAAAAATTATCGAAAACTTTTTGACTATATGAATGAGAATCAACAAATGAACGTTCAAATTAAATTCGGAACGTTAAGCGATTATTTTGATGCTATTAGAGAGAAACATAATTTAAATGAATTTCCTACTTTATCTGGAGATTTTTTCACATATTCTGATAGAGATGATCATTATTGGAGTGGATATTATACATCAAGGTATACTTAAATATAAATTAATCATACTAAGCAATCAACATATTTATTAAATGTATTCTAGGCCTTTCCACAAACGATTAGATCGTGTATTATTGAGTTTATTGAGAGCATCAGAAATATTAACCACCATTGCTTGGACCAAAGGTAATGACAATTTGGTGGAAGGTTCTCTTGCACAACGCTTGAGCAAAGCAAGAATGTCACATTCTTTGTTTCAACATCATGATGGTATTACTGGAACTGCAAGAGATGAAGTTGTTATAGATTATGCTAAAAAGATGATAATGGCCTTAAACAATTCTGCTCATGTACTTCAACAATCCATGATACATTTATTGAAAACTCCTCAAGAATCTAGTATTGATGCAGATGCTGTATATATTTCACTTGATGAATCTAGGTTTGAAAGAAATTTATGAATATTCTTTTTTTATATCCAATTTTTGTATTCATTATTTTGAATATATAAAAACTTTACTTTCTGCTTCAGATTGCGTCATACCAGTGCCGGAGACAAGCATGTACTTATATTAGGACATGAGAATCCTCTAAAACAGATTATTTTATACAATTCTCTTCCGAGACAAAGAACAAAAATACAGACACTAGTTGTGTCCACTCCATTTGTTCGAGTTACCGATCGTATGGGCCAACCAGTACAATGTCAAATTTCTCCAATTTGGATTGGTCCTGCTGCATTAACGGTTGCCAGATATGAATTATCGTTTTTAGTTACGGTATCTGGATTTGGTATTACAACATATATAATTCACGCTTTACCTGAATCATCATATCGAGAGTACGTTATCTTTTTATTTAAATTTCTAAACATTTATGTTTATAATTCAATTCTGTATTTTTCGTTTTTTGTAGGGACGTGCATTTTGCAAACGTAACTGTTTTTAATACAGATATACACCTTCCAAAAATACCAGGTTTCAATCAAATTCAAATAATACCAAACGCGCAAGAATTTTCGATCACACAGCGGCCAGAATTGTCTGCATCTTTTGGAAAATCAGGTCTTCTGAAAGCTTTGAGAGTCGGTAACACGACAGTTCCTGTTCATTTGGAATTTGTTAAATATGGTACCAGAGGCTCTGGTAAAGATAAAAGTGGAGCATATTTATTTCTACCCGATAAACCAGAACCGGATTTGGTGTTCATGGATAACAAATGTATTATACACTTTATAAGTGGACCTATTGTATCTAAAGTATTTGTAGAACTAGCACACGTACGTCATACTTGTATATTATACAATTCTCCTGGTGGTGATGGGCTTGGTTTACATATATTTAATGAAATTAATATATCAGAAACACAAAATTATGAACTTGCTATGAGATTAAGCACGGATATAGCTTCGGGAGATCAATTTTTTACGGATCTAAATGGTCTTAACGTAAGTAATAATAACTGAAATATCACACGAATGTTGGTAATTCTATTGAAAAAAATTATCATTATTTAGATGATTAAGCGTCAAAGATTTCCAAAACTTCCTATACAAGGAAACTATTATCCAATGGCTGCAAGTGCATACATAGAAGATAAGAAAGTTAGATTAACAGTGGTAACAGCACAACCATTAGGTGTAAGTTCTATGGCATCTGGGCAAATTGAGGTACACACTTCATATTTATTTTCATTTACACAAAACAACATATTATTATAATACTTAAAACATTTCTCTACAGATTATGCAAGATAGAAGACTACTTCAAGATGATAACAGAGGGCTTGGTCAAGGTATAACTGACAACTTGTTAACAAATCATTTATTTATGTTCGTTCTCGAAAACAGAAAGCCTTTTTGTACATTTTCAACACCTCCGACAAATCACCCATCTGGACTATTATCATTGTATGGTCATTTAGCATCAGAAGAACTATTACACCCAATAATTGCAATGCATCCATATGATTCTTTACCTTTTAATTTAAATGCACATTTCTCACCACTTCGTTACGACTTTCCTGCAGATTTAAGTGTCGTTAGCTTTCGAGTATTTCCTATTCCTGAAGGAGCTGGTAAAGGTATTGGAATGGTATTACATCAAACAGCTTTAGATATGTGTTGGAACGACAATTCTTATTTACGCTATTTTAATATTTCTGAGTCCGTAGAAGTTGATTTAACAAAGTTCCTTAATTATATAGATGACTGGGTTATTAGTAAAGCACCTCTCACATTCCATAATGTAGGGCCATCATTGAAATCACCTATTGTTAACTTATGTCCACACCAAATACTACCAATCTTATTTCATAAAACACAATCTTAAGATATGGAATTCGATACTTTCTTCGATTCACTGAAACGAATTTAGCTTTCTGCTCATTGTTCCATTATCAACAGCCTTACTTAAAATAATATAATCCACTTGATCAGATGCTGATGGGCTGGTTTTATCCATCTTGTAGCTGTAACAGTATTAATTGAAAATGATTATGTATGATGTGAACAATGTAAGCATTTTATGAAACTAGTGACATGAACATATTTTTTAACTGTACAGATTATATTTGAGCCTCATTTGTTAGATTGCTTAATATATATCATATATTATATAGTGAATTAGCCTAGTCTACTCATGATCTTGACTGCCTTATTTTTATACACTAATAATGACAGTTAATTGATTACAAAATTGTAAATGTATATAAAAACTATAATTTTTGACACAACACACATATAAAAATTGTTAGAAACAGATTTTGTTTTATACAAAACACTTTTCCTTAATGTGATCTATTTTTTTTATCAAGGAAAATAGTTAATTTTCATACTCAATAGATAACAACATAAAATATTCCTTATAATATTGTTTATTACTATAAACCCTTAGTTTAAATTATTAGCTCAATTAATATAATATGTTAAAAGATAAAATGTCAGCTTTTATAAGATAAAACAACATTTTCATACTAGTCGTACTGATAATTTAGAAAATGTAATTTTGTACATCTACAATGTATGTATATTTGATTATAAATATTAAAAAATCTGTAATAAAGTTAAAAGTATAAAAATCTATTGTTTTCCCATGTTTACTAATCCTTTATCATAATTATAAAACAAATTTTATTACCCAATAGAACAGAAAAACTGCATAGCTGATGGATTATGCTTCAATGCAGTCAAAACTACTTTGTGCATCTTGTATTCTGATGCTATAGATTCAAGTGCTGACATTATAAAATGACCAAGTCCTTTTCGCCGTACTGTGGATTCCAATTGTATTTCATAGCTATATGAAAAAATATATTTTTTTATTTTTCTTAATGTCTGGAAGCATGTGAAATTTACATACCAATACAATACTTCTTCCCTATGATCTATATCAAAGCGAAAATGAGAAAATCCAACAAATTTATTATTTGAAGATGCTACTAAATACCAAGCCTCTGGTTCTGTTAATTCATTTTGCTTGGCAATTGGGTCCCAACCCCAATCACTTTGTTCATACATAGATTTCATATTACGTTCCATAATATCAAATATCCAAGATATGCATTCAGCCTGTGCATCTTTACCTCTCATGCAAGAGAGTTCAATAATTTCATTATCTTTTGTTACATATTTATGAAAAAATTTTAAAGGTTCTAAAGGGTTTGGCACAGAATTTGCTTTATCTACCAAGCTTTTTGCAATAGCTTCCTTTTTTACCAAAAGTTGACGTCTTGTTTTTCTTTTCTATGTGAAGTTAATTAGAGATAATAATTATATTTAAAAATCATCA
>NW_017100262.1:856990-857678 GCF_001263275.1 Habropoda laboriosa
CTTCATGATGATTATATTTCCCGCGTATATTAAACAATTTTAGGTCATATACTTTATTACAACGCTTATGACACGAAATTAATTATTTCAATACGTAAAAAGTGAAAGTATTGAAATTATTTTGTAATTTTTATGTGTCCACCGAAATATATATAATTCTACTTAAGTCTACATACATGATAAACACTGAATTGTAACTTTTTAATAAGAACAAGAATTATTATTTTACTTTAAAAAGTTAAGTATGATAGTTGTCTAATACGTATACGTAATAAACTAAAATATATGAAATATAGAATATTCTTTTTGATGAAAGACTGGAACATATGTATACTTCGTATAATAAGACTTATATGATTCAACAGTACAAAGAATCCATGTGTTTTACATTAAATTAACCTATTGAAAAAAGTAATCGTATAATACTGGGTGTAAAACTATATATTGTGTATACCAATACACGATCGGGTATTGTGTGTATACGGTAATGTTCTTGTATTAACTTGAAAAAATTTGAAAGGAAAGAACTATAAATTGGTTGATGAAATATCTTTATATGTATACATATACCCATATATTTCAAGTGTTCTTACATATCATTTCTAAGAATTCAGATTTTGACATCACGCATTAATTCAAGATAATTTCAACGGGTTGGCAACAGATGCATTTTGTATTTTATTGTTAG
>NW_017100262.1:857896-861620 GCF_001263275.1 Habropoda laboriosa
TATTATTTTATTTCAGGTACTATAATTAAACATTGAGAAATGGCTGAAAATACTACTGCATCAAATGCAGAGGAAAAAGCTACTTCCTCAGCTATGACACAATGTTATGAAAATTATATTATAGTTGATGTTGGTGCCAATCTTACTAATAAAAAATATAGCAGAGATTTAGACAGTGTAATTCAGAGAGCAAAGGATGCTGGGGTACAAAAGATTATGGTAACAGGTGCAAGTATTCGTTCCAGTAAAGAAGCATTAAGATTAACTAGGATATATCCTGGAACTCTTTATTCTACTGCTGGTGTGCACCCTCACGATGCAAAATCATGGGAAAATCCTGATACTTTGCAAGAACTTGAAAGTATAGCTAATAATCCAGAATGTGTAGCAATAGGAGAATGTGGTTTAGATTATAGTCGTGACTTTTCTGATCCTGAAACACAACGTGCTGTATTTCACAAACAAGTAGAACTTGCATGTCAGTTAACTAAACCACTTGTAATACATGAAAGAGGTGCTCAAACAGATGTTCTGGAAATCTTGAATCATTACAGAAATTGTTTGCCACCAGTTTTAATCCATTCATTTATTGGAACTGCAAAAGAAGCACAAATTTATTTAGATCACGGTTTCTACTTAGGTATTACTGGATATTTATGTAAGGATAAATCTGATAGTGGCATAAGGCAACTATTGGAAAAAAGACTTGCACCTTTATACAAAATATTAGTAGAAACAGATGCTCCATTCATGTATCCGAATACTAGAGCCAGTAAACTACCTGTACATGTTAAAGATGCTCTTACTGAACGATCCATGACATTTCTTCATCGTTATTGTACTTTCCAACGTAATGAACCATGTGCCTTGCCAGCAATAGTGGAAATGGTAGCAGCATTTATGAAACTTACTCCAGAGGAAGTTGCCTTAGCTACTGCTTTCAATGCTTTAAAATTATTTGGTCTAAATCAGTGATGTTAATAATCATTATTTCTCATTAAAAAATGGTGCTATTTGGTGCTATTTAACGTTTTAACTATTCTGTTATCGATATATTGTCCCCTTTCATGTTTAAAAGCATTACTTGTGTGTTTATTGAAATGTCTTTCATGGTAACAATAACAACAATTTACATTAATATAGTTTTGACAACAATTGTAGGAGGAAAATGTTATAAACTTTATTTATACTTTAATAGATATTCCCTTCTATACGTATATGTTACTTATACATACATTATGTTTATGCAAAAATACTCATCAACATATTAAAATTAGCACTATGTACAATATTTTACTTATAATGAAAATTTTGTAGAAATATGTATTAAATACATAGAATCTGGAATCATACAATTTTATTGTTGATATTATAAATATTTTCATATAAATAAATTGTTACACAGATGAATAATTCGTTGTAAATATTTCTTCAAGTCATGGAATCCCAATTTCATTTATTACAAAAAGCCATAAAATGTATTAATATACTACATATTATTACATACTTAATATGAAGTTAAGTTATAAATAATTTATAACAACTACGTTAAATATGTTTAATATGTTTCATAAATTACAATTATTTGTTATGAATTGCTTAAATATTTGAAATATTATTACACTTTTGTTCTATAGCTTGTTGAAGATGTAGTACCTTTTCTTTATTAGATAAATTTTCCCACAAATATGGGTTTATAACAAACGGATAATATCCTGGCAATTGTTCTATTGCTTTCAATTGTACTTTCACCGTAGATAACATATTCTTTACATTGACAGAATATGCTCTTTTTGGAAAGATAAAAAAGAGAATTCTAAAAGAGAATAAACATATTTTATACTGTTTTAACAAAATAATTTAACAAAACAAACATTAAATTAATAGAATTAACATTCCTTACTTATTGCATTCTGGCAGTGAGGCTAACTCTTCAATAAATGTAATATTATCATAGTTGCTAATATCCATAAGAAAGCCATTTGGTTGTATAACAACAACACAATCTGTGAAATAATGAAAGTAAAAAATGTAATTTCAAAGTTTATCATTATAAATTCCTAATTGTGGTTACTCATAAGTTATGTAGTTCTTAATTAGTTTAAATACTTAGTTCTTACCAACAAATTGCCCCCATTTTGTTTGTAAACCACTTTTCACATATTTATCGCCTTCACAAGCTTCTTTTAACCTTTCCATTAAAGAAATATTATCCTTTTCATGTATTTTTTTATTTTCAATTTTATTTAATTTATTTTCATCTAGCATAACTTTATTATAACTAGGATAAAGAAGTTTAATACACCAATGTAATTTTAAAATATTTTGTATAGTTTCATTATCAATTATTGACATTTTATTGTAGAAAGTGAATATCCTTTCTAAAAATTCTGGACAATAACAATTCAAAGAAAGTAAATGAAAAGTAACAGGTATTATACTTTTTGTGGAACAATCTAGATTAATAATATGCTCTTTTAAAATTGTTTGCATATTTTCTCCAAGTTCATAATCAGCAATAACAAAAGCCTTAGTAATATAATATATGTCTTCTAATGTACAGTTTCTCATGTAATTTGTATCGTTACAACATGCTTGTATTAAATCATTTAAGAAAGGAGTATTGCTATAATACATCTTATTCAAGTACTTTAAAACAGTTATTCTCACATGAAAGGTAACATCACTCTTTGATACAGCAGAAACTAACACATTTATTAAACCTTCATCATAAAATGCCATTGTCCTGTAAAAAAGAAAATAAAAGAAAATAAAAAGTGTCAACTAAAAATGTCTTATGCCTATAATTTTAATTATTTACTGCTTACTCATTTGTATAGCTGCTAGAAATGTAATAAAGTATGGTTTCAATATCACCCAATCTAAGTCTCTGATAATTATTTTTTATTACATATGTTATAGAATTCATAAGTTTCTGAAAGTAATGTCTTTGTGGTTGAATATACAATGCAGAGATAATGTCTATTACGTTTTCTATTCGTAATATTCTTATATTCTTATTTAAAATACTCAAGATATATCTTCCTGTCTGTATATCACCAATAAAAGTAGAAAATTTAAGAGCTTTCATCAAATTAACACTTTCTGAATTAAGTTCAATTTGTGCTTGATTATTAAAAACATGAGGCAAAGCAATAAATAAAGAATTAGTCAGAGGACACTTGTTTAGATTATGCAATATGTAGTACACAACCATTATTTTTGCAACAGACAAATCATTCACAGAAGCACGTATTCTTTGAAGTAATGTTTGAATTAGTACAGTATCCTGTGGAATATTCCACTTTATTAAAATTCGTAAAGTCTGTATAATGTTATACATGGGTATAGATGTTACATTTGTACATATCACTTTGAACAAATGTGCAGCTTCTTCCGATTTTTTAAAATTTTCATAATGCAATTTTCCCTTTCTTCTAAACTCATTATTAACAATGTTAATAATTACAATAGCTTCCTCCCATTTCGTAGTAGTAAAATTTAGTCCAAAACCTTGAATGTTGTTCTTAATTCCATTCTCTTCTATCTTTGAAAACTTCAATCTTTTTTCAATTGTTTCATTTGTTTTACGAGTTAAAGTATCTACAAGATGTATAATATGAATAATATCATTGAAAACTGTTAAAAAAATAAAAAATTTAACAATTACCTTCAGAGAAATACATATGGTTTTGTATTATACTATAATTTGATAAAATTGAAC
>NW_017100262.1:861634-872059 GCF_001263275.1 Habropoda laboriosa
AATCAAATGGTATTTAATAGAACTTTGTACAAGGAGAAAACTTGTTTACTATGATTAACCTGAAACGATGTTTATTATACTTTAAAAAAATACAGTCAATTATTTGGCATACCAAGTAACTGATTATTATTTTAAGAAATTAAATTGTTTGTAAATAATAACAAAGATACGAAAGTAATAATAAAATATTAATATTTCATATGGTAACAAAGTATGGTAACAAACCAACATTGATAATACCAACATGTTAACGTATGGCTGAAATATCACTTTGTGCGTTGTTTATTTTTTATACAAAGTAAGTTTTAGAAAAATGTCAAAGGAGACGCAAAAGTTAGAAATAAATAAATGTATCTCGTCAAAATTGTGGTATACATCTCTTATTATTTACCGAGAAAATGATAATGAGAAATTCTTTCTTTCCGAATGTAACAATGATACTGTGGATTTTGTTAAATCAGAAACACAAATTGCAAATGTAATGTAAGTACAATAAAATCTTGTACATTACGAAATATATTATTTACTAGAATATATGCAATAATTAAAATTAAAATTATTACAAATTTTTTAATATCATTTAACATATATAACAATTTTCTTCATTAAGTACTTTTTTAGTCATTTCCAAAATGAGGGTCAACATCAATGGATTGCGCATATATTGTTGCATCAACTTATTAATAGTGTATCTTTGGATAATGAATACATAAAAAGACATCAAAGTTATATAGAAATGATACATGCTTTGCAGTTGTGCAAAAACTTGACAATACATTTACAAGAGGTATTTTAAGAATGAATTAATTTGTTTCAGTTATTAATTACATGTTTTTTATTTTACCTATATAATATTAATTGTTTATATTTTTGATAGGAGTTGTTAACAAAGTACAAAAGTGTATCAGAGCAGACAAATTCAGAAAATTTTGAAAAAATCCAGAATGAATATTTTATATTTTTAAAACAAAATATATATAACAATCCATTTGTCACATGTTGGATTTTGAATAAATTATCTTGTTCCAACACATCAAATAATGCTATTTGTAATTTACAAGATTTTTATTTTACACTTATAAAAGAATTGCTAGAACCTAAATTATCTAAACATCAATTAATCAGTGACAATTCTTTTGGATATATATTGTGTATTATATCAAAAATGAGCATTAATGAACTTAATGCAGATACATTGTCAAAATGGCTTTTTCCTATATTATTAAAAACAAATATAATTTATAATGTGGAACTTGCATTATATTCAAGAGTAGATGAAAAGTTGTTTAAAAAATGGTGTACCTTTCATAATGAAGTTTATCTGCATTCCAAAATGGTTAATAATTTGTGTAATGCAGAGAAAATTCAGGATATGCTATTCCATTTTACTTTTACTTCTGTTCCCACTATAAATACAAATAAACTTATAGAAAGAATAACTAATAACAAACTACATTGGGTTATAGACATTTTGGTAAGTAATATTATGTAAATTATTAAGTCAATATTAAAATATTTGTATCTAATATTACTTTTTTTTAGGACATTTGTTATACTTTACTGATAAATGAAAAATATAATGAAGTTACATTAATATTATCTCATCCATTATTAAAAGCTATTTTGCCAGCTTTATTATTTAAAGTTTTGAATGATTGTTCTCAAGAAGAATTTATTTTAATTGATGTTCAAAAAGATTATGATTACATACATAATTCAATTGAATTTTTAATATCCAAATGTAATTTTGATGTATGGTGTGATTCTGCATCGACTGAACTAAAACATATATTGAGGAAAAATATAAAAATTTTTAAATATATTTTAAATTGTATAAGAGAAAATCTTAAGACAGAAGATTCAAATCAAGTTCCTGAAATAACAAAATCAGTGAACTTTCAACAGAGGATATCTATAAAATCGATATTTGACCTTTTACAACATTTTAATAGCCTTTCAGTGCTGAAAATGACAACAAATATACACGAACAAAAACATAATAATATAAAACACTTATTAAAAGATCTTTGTGAACCTGAAAATATTTTTCATGCATATTGTACCATGTTAAGTGCTTTAAAAGCTATTTTATTATGTGATAATTATGATACACAAGAATCTACCATAAAAAGTTACTTTTCTGATATGTATTGTTACATACAAATGATACATCCCCTCAACCTACGTATACAAGTTGTAGAAAATATATTTGCTTTACTGTTTTTGCGACATAAAGATTTTGATTATATTCAGAAAAGTTATGACAAGAATGATACAAATACTTCACATGAACAATTAAAATTTAAGCATAAATGGGTGAAACAGTATGTAACAGATTTTATTTGTAACAAATATGCTGTAAGAGATATATTATTTTATTTGAGGGATATTATGTTAGCTGTAGAGAGTGAATACCTGAAAATGAAAAGTAAAGATGAAAGTATAGAAGAAGTAGATCAAATTCAAAAAGATATTGCATCTATCAATGCAGCAATAATAGATGCTGAATGCAGATTAGAACTTTATACAACTTCAGAGTTTGCTGAAAATATTAATATTAAAGATGAAAATCAAATTTTTGTACCTAAATCCAAAACTAAAGTTTTATTAGGTGAAAAATTAATTTACAACAGTTCTGAAGAAGAAGTACATTTTTATCAAGAAAGTAGTATTTCAGATGACACAAAAATAAAATCTAACAGTAGTTCTGAATCAGAATCAATGTACAATAGTAACAAATGGCGAAAACGTTTTAAAAATACAACATTGATAAAAGATGGTTTAATAACTAAAGATATGACTCATAAGCCATTATTTATAAATTTTATGTTGGCAACTAAAGAAAGCCTAATTATTCGATACTTATGGAAAAATGATTATGTTAAAGCACAAGATATTATAGAGGTAATTTTACTAATGCAGATAATGTATTTATATGTTTCTTATTGCAGCTTCAAACATTTCATATGAATTTTCTTCAAATTCAGTAGATTCATACGTAATAAATTCTTTTTCTCCTTTTCTTTGAGGCTTTTTACTTAGTATACCAGGAGGATTAATAGTGTAATATTGTTTTGCAAATAGTATTCTTTTTTTTGGAAAACAAATCTTGCAACGAAAACAACAACAGCACCAACCTATAGAATGATACATGGTCATCATAAATTATTTGTGAAAACTATTTTTATTTTATAAAGTTTTTAATGGTATAACTTACCCTTTTGACACCAACATGGAACTGCAAGACACATATAAATCAGAAACCAAATTTTAATGGTCCACCATATCTTCCACAATGTTTTCTTTATAAGAGGTTTATTCTTTTGGTGTTCATAATTATACATTAAGCAATCTATTGTTTTAATACCAGACTTTCTGGACATGTCTGTGCAATTTTTAAAATCCAATAATTTTTGTAGTGCTTCATTGGGATGCTCTTTTAGTTTCTCTTCAGCAGTATAATTTAAAGTTTTATTGATGTTTATGTCTTTTACTATTTGTTCCTCATATTCACTTCTAAATTTGTCATAGTTATAACTTTCTTCACCTGGTTCTGTACTATCAACATATGCAATATCTTTTTCATAAATGTTATTTGAAGAAACTGATCTCTTTTTATTTTCTTTAATAATAAGAATGCCATTAGCTGTATTCTAAAAAGAATTATTTTGCTTATTATCATGTTTTGTTTGAAATACTTTCTTAGAAAATTTTTAAATTTTTGTCTTATAATTTGTTTATAATTTGATAGAAACTATGTTTCTATCATTATATAAGGTTAATAAACTAATTATTAAACACTTTATCTAAATCTTCCTTAAAACCAGCAACAAATGGTATATCATCCTTTTCTAAATTAGAACTTTCCCATATGTTTGGCTTTAAGTGGAAGAATATGTTTGTATGTTGCATTGTATTTATAGCTTCACGTTTGTTGTAACTGTCTACATATGAATGTATTGGTTTATATCTACTTTCATCTTCTATGTATAATTTTAAATTTGCTAAATCTATAGGTTGTATCATTTCATTTTCACTTTCTTCATCATAGTCTTTATTGTCAGATGCCATTTCTAGTACTTTTTTATTATCTATATTAATCTGTATAGAAAAGAATAATTAGTAGGTAATGAAATAACAGAGACATTGAGTAACACCCATATAGAAAATATGTTTTTAAATAACATATTTAATTAATATTCACTTTAATGTATTCTTTTTTTCAAGGTATTTGATATGAAAAATAGTCAGCTAAATGGGGAAGTGCAGTTTTCCAAAGCATTACACATATTTAAAAAGAACATATATAAACAGACAAATATGGTAAAGGATAATAATCAGTCCTCAAAAAACTTACACTCTTCTACATTAGAGGTATGTTTTTACAATTAATTAACGTTATTTACAAGAATAAATTGTTTATAAATCTTATATTTTTGCAGAATATAAGACTAGTTACACAAGAAGGTATAGAATCTTCTAGACAAACTAGTCAACTTGAAACTTTCTTGGCATCTCAAGAAATTAATTTGCAAATATTATCTAAGGATACTTTTAATAACTATGAAATATTAACAATATGTGTACTAGATTTTGCTTTAACTATGAGTCAGACTTCTTCAATTTCACACAATTTTTGTGAAGTTGCAATGAAATATTTAAAATTATACAAAACATTTGACAATACCGAATATGTACATTTCTTTTATAAATTTTATCAATTGTTACATGAAAGAAAAGATGAAGTTTCTGTAGAAAATATACTCTGTGATGCAAAAATTGCATTGTCCATAAAGGAATGTAAAGAGAAGGATGACTTTTGGATTGATATTATGACTAAACATCATGAATTTAAAGAATCACAGGCAAATAAAAGTATAATGGATAAAAAATTGAAAGATAGTGATTATTTGCCTGGTTTAAAGATACTTGACAAAATAGTAGCAGTTTTTTGTGGAACTAAGAAATATGTGCAAAATTTGTGGTCTCATTTCCAACTGTTACATTCAATTATACCAACTGAACAAGAAGTACTTACAGTTTCTGATTTACTAAAAATTCCATTACATTATTATTTTGGTTATCAAATATTTGAACTTAAAATTGAGCCAAATGAGCTTGAAGCAATTGCACATAATTTACAAATTAATTTAGCATGTAGTATTCTTACAAATATTTGTCCCAAATTTTTTTATGAAAAAAATATAAGCTATACTATTACTAGTAAAGAGGATGGATGTATTATTTTAAATAAAACTTCACGTAAATCGGTATGTATCGAAATTTATCAATTGATTCTAAAATAAATCGAAAGGATAAAATAAAAACATTTAGTATTCATGTATTTATCTTAACTTACAGGATTCAAGTTATACGATCCAAGGGCCGAATCAATGTGTTTCAGAGATATTAACAGAAATTTTACAAGTTTTGCATAATTTAAATCTAAGCCAATCTGTCTTAAGCCGTGATGTTTGTAAAAGTATTTCTAAATATTCAGAAATTCAAAATGTATTAAATAAAACGTCTCGTCTTGTAAGCTTAGATTTAAGTGAATTATCTATGGGTGATGAAACATTAACTTTTCTTTTGAATACGTGGAATCTGATGTTTCTACATGCTACCTTAACTATATGGGCATATCATTTCCCTTTAAATAATTTGCAACATACAGTTTCATTAATGTCAATTGGTTACTTAATTGGTGATTTGGGTTTAGTAACACTTGCAGCACTTAGATCAAAATTGCTGAATAATATGACATTAGATGATAATTTTTTTATACAATTTGAAGAACTTAATGAACCAGCATGGCAAGATTTGGATATTACTCATGATCCAAGAGTAATTTTTATAATGGCTAATGAATTTTTTGGAACGCCTAATATTCAAGTAAGTTGCTCATTCACTAATGCTTTTCACGAATATTTAAATCATTATGCAGTAAAATCTAATAAATATATGCAAAATGCAGATACACAAAATACTATTTTATTACCTGAAATTGCAGAACGATATGAAACTTTTATTTCTCAGAATTTAAAAAATGATTTACAAAACAGTAATAACTGCAACAATCTATTTTCAATAAATGACTACTTTAAACCCTCTAATGAAAACATAGTTATAGAATACATGCCTCCTTCTTATTCGTGCAGTATAATATTGAAATATACAAATTGTTCTAATATACATAATCAGAAACAAATTAATCAATATAAGACTACCTGGAAAACACATAGTATAAGATCAAGTGTGTTACAATACTTGGAAAGTCAGTGTTGGGTTGTTTCTTATCTTTGGCAAAGAATACATAATAAAAATCCTACTATTTTGGAAAACAACTGTGATAATTTAAAACGTACTGCATGTCTTGAAAATCTCTTAAGTTCATCTTGGGTTATGGAATTAAAATTATTATTTGATAATAATCAAACTCTTGCAGCCATTCTTGAAACAATATCAATAGAAAAGTTGTGGTCTCATCTTGAACTTATGATAAAAGAAAATAAATGGAATGCTTGTTTAAAACTTGTAAATGCATTGCCAAGCCATTTTACTTTAAACACTGAAATGCAATGTTTCAAAGATAAAGTTCTTAGTCATATAGTTTTACAAAAAGATACCACTTTAAATGCAGAAATATTACAATATTTATATCAAATTAAAGATGTATACATACTAAGCCAAACAGTATTATTTAATATTAATAGATGGGACATAAATATTTGTGAAAATGCTTTACTTCATGTGGTACATCATATAGATAATTACAAATTATCTGTGCACTGTAAATTACAATTGAATGAAATCTTACACAGAGTGCTCATTTTTCATAAAATGCTTCCATATTGTATAACTAAATCCAATGGCACTTGGTATGATATTGCTTACTGTACAGAAAAAGTTGATGCACTAGAAATTATCAAATCACTGATCAATGAAGATAAATTTGAATTATGTCTGGAATGGATGGAATGTCAGGGATTTTCTTTAGAAATACATCCTTCTGTGACACAAGAATTTTTGATTGGTTTTTTAAAGAGTGAATCTCAAAACTTTAAACAAACTTTAAAGGTATTTTAGAAAATATTAAAGCACTAATATATTACAAGCAATAATTTTTAATGTTTAATGAATTCTATTATCTTTTCCAGTTTTTCCAGGCACTACCTTTGGATCAATCAATTAAACTTTGCAAAACTATGTTAACAAAGTTAGAGTCTATTGACTCACTGAGATTTATTTGTAATTATTTATTACAGTATTGCGAAGCAACAGAAATCATAAAATATAGAAGAACTCTACTAGGAATTGACATTTTATGTATGTTAGATGTTCAAGAGAGACAGTTATATATTCATTTTATAAAAAAACCATTGTTGATGTTAGAGCAATTACTAATGAATTGCAAATTTGAAAGTATTCAAAGGATATTGTATAAAATTCAAGACAAATTAGATAAAGCAGATATTTCAAGAAATAGTTTTGACAAAATAATAAGATTCTATGCTCAAAAGTCATTGGATTGTCGTGTGTCTTTAGAGTGTTACACCACTGAAAGTAAATCCAAAAATGTAGAACAACCTACTTTAGATACAGAAAGTACAGAATTTATTATGCCTACATTAGTTCCTACTAAAGAAGAATGGGTACCTAATGATAAAGTATATAAAAATAATATGCAATATTTTAATATTTAGTACTGTTATTTTATTATATTTTGATTATCCTAATTGTTTTTTTGTTTAACAGGCTAGAAAATGCAGCTGTTGCAAAACCGTTATATTTTCAATGTTTAATAGACGACATCATTGTCGTAGATGTGGTCGCGTTATTTGTGCAACATGTTCGCAACATCGTATACAAATTTCTGGATACCCACCTTCTGTACTTGTACGTGTATGTGATGACTGTAAACGACAGACTGCATTACAAGTACATGTTCATCAAGAATCACCATCTCCATCAAGTAGTGAAATATTTGATTATTGGCGATTAACGACAGATGAGAAACATAATGAAACTATCAGAGAAGAATTTTCATTTGAATATGCTCCAAACATTTCTTTATGTTTGGCTATTCTTAACTTACATTCCGAACATAAAACATATGCCAGGTAATAATAATTCCTTTTGTTTTATAATGCTTTTATTTAATACTATTTAACAAATTGTATGTTTACAGTTTCTTATTAGACTGTTGTGATGATATGAAGCGTCTTTTACAACCTGTTAGTGGTGGAAAAGTAAATCCTGAAATTGATCACACTGTCATTATTAAAATGATACGTTCCTTGCTAGTAGCTGCAAAAGTTAAATGTGCTAAGCTTGGGCTTAATACTGGGTTAATCCATTGTGATAGCTTTTTATCACAAGTAGATCTTATTGCCAGCCTAGTTCAATCAGACTGTTTACAATTCATACTTTGTGATTATTTAGATGATTATACTTTTAGAAAATTGAGAGACCTTTTAATTGAAAAAGAGCAGTGGACTCTTGCTCTAGATATGAGTACCAAAGTAGGATTGGACACACAGGGTGTTTGGGTAGCTTGGGGTAAAACATGGTTAAAAATGAGATACTTCGAAGAAGCACGAGATAAATTTTCCCATTGCCTTGATAAAATTCAGTATGAAAATTTCGATGATTGGGTAATTCTACCACACCTAAAGGAATTAGAAAACGAAGAAATTAAAAGGGACGAATTAAAAAAAACAGAATTTTCGAAAAATCGTCCATTAAAAGATCCACCATTGCTGACAGAAATCTTACAAATATTAGACAATTTAAATGTATACAAACAATATGTTCAGTATTCTCATCAGTACAAGTGCAATGCTTCACAGGAAATACTAAGTAATTTTGGAAGCTTCAAAATCATAAATCAGAAGCCACTTTATAAAAATACATCTGCAACTATGCAAAATGTTTACTATCAAGAAAGCCTTTATTACTTACTAGCTTATGGAAGTTATAATTCAATTTTAGAGTTCTTTTTAACACACGAGGAATTTGACAAATGCCTTACTTTCACCTTAGAAAATGATTTAGAACCCGATTTATTTTTCAATACAATTTATTTATATTGTTTAAAAAATGGATGTATTGAAAAACTTCATGAAGCAATGATGAACAAAGATTCAAGTTTGCTAATTTGGAAAAAATATTTAATATATGTTTGTCATAGTTTAGAAAAAAGACAATATTTAAATATTTTATATCAATTACAACTTTTTATGAAAGACTATATACGGGCAGCAATGACATGTATTCGTTTTTATCTTAATGAAGTAAACAATTACACAGAATTATGTACTAGAGTACATTTTTTACTTGATGCCCAAAAGCATTTAGAATCTGAATTGCAAATTGAAACTTTAAATCGAAAAAGAAGGAAAAGTATGAGTTCCATGCATGGCAATCAAGGAATTCTAACAATGGAAATGGAACTCTCAGAAATAGACAAACATATAAATACAATTTGTAGGCAAATGGAAATTACAAAGTTTCTAGCAAATTGTGAAAAAGATGGAAGAGCTCCCATTCAATTTCTGAACCTGTTTCCAGAAAAAGATTCTAATAATTCATACATTTTAAAAATACCAACTTTATTTGGCAATCAAGAGGAAAAGATTGATTTAGCTGTTCTAACTATGCTTTGTGGACACAATATTGAAGAAGGATTTGGAATAGCATTTAGAATAATGCAAGGTCAGTCAATTTAACTATATAAATATCTTGATATCGTTTACATGACTATTTCAATGACACTATCATTTCAGATTATAATTTACCACAACAAAAGGTATATTCTTTAGCTGGACACATTTTGATAATGAAGAATAATATTGCTGCAATAGAGCAATTGATTAAATGTTGTCATACATCTGGTATTAAAAATTCGTACATTATATCAGATTATGTATTAGCACATTGTGTAAAGTTGTTTCTGAGTCAGTTACACAATGAAACAGAATCAGTTTTGAAAAATGATATTTATAATCTCGTTCGATTAATAACCGACATAGAACTTAAAGTAAGAATGAATTATATGTACACATATAAATTTTCCAATTCTTTCAACATAATTTAAAAAAATTTGTTATTTTCAGATAAATACATATATTGAATGTAAGCAGTTAAAAGCAGCATATTTATTAGCTGTTAGGCATTCCAGAGCACAAGATATAAGAAAAATTTTGAAGGAATCTGATAGGCTTGGCCAAAATGCTATTAAAGCAATATGTATAAAATGGCTCCAACAAGAATCAAAGTTATAATTTTAGGGTAAATTATAAGAACTAATAAAAGTGCTATATTTCTGCATTTGCATTTTTACTAAACTAAAATATTTATCCATTCCACGAAATATTTAAAAAAAAATAAATTATATACACATATTTTTTAATAATTTTTTATAAA
>NW_017100262.1:872297-876277 GCF_001263275.1 Habropoda laboriosa
TTATAAATAAACACACAAAGATATTTATTAAATAATTAAATATTGTGAAACAATGATGGAATGTATATGTAAATCTCAAATTTCATCCTACCAAAACTATTACAAAATATTTAAATAATTACAATTACCATTCACATTACATTTTGTTAAACTTACATGAAATTTTAAGAATAAAAATATGAACATCGAACATACTATACTCTATTCATATATTTTTTGAATGAAACTTTTTTTGTTCTTAAAATTGATTGAAGTGTAAACATTCTACAGTGATAAAGAATATTATATATTATAGGATGTTTACTTATGCTTTTTCTTCTTCACCTACTAGGGTTGACAATTTTTCTTCATATTTTTCTGCAAATACAGGATCAGTGTTTTTAATAGATAAAAGTAATGAATCCTTTTCTTCTTGAGACCAATTATGACTCCATTCTCGAAAAAGTTTAACACGACATTGAAATAGACTTGGTGGTCTGTCAAGCTCGTTAGCATGTCCTAAACTTTCCATTCTAGATACCAATCCATTGACAAGACCTGATGGACCACATTGTTCCAAAAGTATATCCAAAAAGTCACTTCTTTGCATTTCAGACCATTCTTGAAACCACTCAATTACATAGCCTAGTTGGGCTTCATTTGAGAGCGTGGTAGACATGTTCTGTCTTTAATAAAATTGTACAACAATAATTAATCATAATGCACGAAATTGAGATGTTACTAAAAGAATACAAATATAATGTATTGGCAAAAAATAACAAATTTGACCAATACAATTAATTGAATTTTAAAATTATCATACATTTATATAATAAAGAGATTATATTTACCACGTGTTTTCTATTAATGATATTTGGTTCACTTATTTTCGATTTATTGCTTCTAACCATTACAAATTTTTACTTGTGAACACACATAATGCCGTGAAGATACATTATAGCATAACGACGAGTGTAATTTTTAAATGTTATACAAGCTCTATAACAAAACAATTACATTAAACTATTGATCCATTAATTTAGATTTCTTGGGGTTAATTTCAATTTCGCCGTCAAAATCCGAATCGCTTTCCGATATTAATTGATCTAAAATTGACAAAACTCTATTAGTTTCTATGAGCTTCCAACTAAACAATTTTTATACTCCTTTTTAGCACTTTCTTATTTACTTTCAGTATTAACAGAACTATCTTGTTTTTCCACGAGGCTAGTTAAAAAATCGTTGATTTCAATCTGTGTATCCTTCAAACAAGAAATTAAGCCACTCAAATTATTTGCATTTAACGCTACATTATTATTATTTTCGTAAATGCACTTGTCAGTTTCATAAATTTTTACATTTATACTCGGACTACTCATTGTGATATTATATTTGTAATAATTTTCATTCACGTAACAAAATATTTTCGCAAACGACGAAGATTTGACTCAAGAAAAGTTCACAGTTTCCATAAACGGAAGGTGTGTTATATTTCATTACGATATTTCTTCTACTATACGAATTTTAAAAAGGAAATTTTTGTATCGATACAATAAATTAATTGCCATACATAGAACTAAAGTTTTCTTTGTAAAATCATTAATAAAATTATATAATGCATTACAAAGTTTTAATCTAATTTCATGTCCTTAATCATGTGAGACTAAAAGTATTTCGTCGTCAACATGTAAATACTCCATAACATTAAGTTCGTCATATCATCGTGGTTGTCATTTACAGGAACTGAATGGTTGAATAGTGACATAGTAAACGTGTTATACCACTACATTTGACAAACCTTAAAAACATATTGGCATTAACGAAATGGTTCTGCTGGAGAACGACGCGGTAATTTTTAATGTATAAGAAGTTATTATTTTGAGGTTTTCTATGAATTTAAATTTTAGTTTTTAGTGGAGCTAACACGACTTTTCGACAAATCTCGACTTTCTGGTTCTGTAGTACTTACTATTAAAAGATGTAAGTACTTGTATTGTTATTTGATGAACACAAAATATAAAACTTTATTACAATATTTTCTCTTTAGTTAACGGACATAATAAACCAGTACCTAGAGAAGGCAGGCCTCCGTTACCAACACCAAGTGAATTTCTCTGTTTAGTAAGAGCTACATTAAGATCCAAAAAAATTTCTACTGTTGTATGTACTATTTTACAATATAATATTTAATCATTTCTAAATATTGTGCATAAAACTAATATAAAAATGTCTTATTTTTCAGATACATTCTAAAGATGTAAATAAATTCCAACAAGCATATTGGAATTTGTTAAAATCAAATGTTAATGGCCTTAAGAAACTAAAGAAAATTAAATCTGCAAAGCCTAAAGTTCATTGATATTGTAATATTGACTGTTTAACATTTAAATGTTATATATTATTGCTAAAACTTTTGTATAACATCCCTAATGTAAAATGCAATATTGCTTAAAAAATAAATTACATTTTATGTAAATAATACCAATATAAATAAGTTGTTGAATTTTTGTACATAAATACATGCAAATTATAATTATAATCCATAAACTGTATTCATTTTATTACATTTAAACATTGCTTAGATACAAAATATGTGATAATACGATTTCTCGAGAAATACGATTTTTTGTCATAGAAAAAACACGTTCTTAAATTCACCATTCAGCGATCGAGAAACAGATATGTCCATGATTTATACGTATATATATTTTACTCAACCGATAATAAGTTTAAAAACTATTTTATTGTTAAAAAAGTAAAGAAGATGGTCCTTTTGATAATTTTCTTTTTAATATTATGCAATAGTTAAGTTATTTTCCTTTTTTTCTTTGTAAGTAATAAAAGTTTATTTAGATTACAAAATCTTATACATTCAAACTACTGTTAATCGGAATTTATAAATATCTATGGGAAACGTTAATTGCAAATATGGAAGGCGTGCCCCTGACATAGGCCATTTTGATGTGCGTTCAAGCTTGTAGGAATTATTTCTCCAGGGGCAAGTGGAAGTATTTAAGAAGCTTGGAAACGAAAAGTAATCTCAAGATTATCAAAAATTTCAATTGTTTTCGGGTTTTTTTTAATCAGTTTTAATAAACACAACTGTTCATTTATGAGTATAGGTTCTATCGAAATATTCCGATTTACGTGTACATTTCTTAATCGTAAATTGCGGTTACAAAAGTGCACTTAATTTTTTATGTATACAAATATTCTCTTTTATTGTTCCAATTATTAGAAGCAGCAATGGAAGAAATAATGGGTAATCACACTTTTTTAATAAAAATATATTTCACATGTTGGTTATTACGTAGCATATGATACACGTCATTTCTTTTATAGAAATCGTGAAAGTTGAGGATGCGGTGTTGATGAGAGATGCCAGTTTAGAAAATTTATTTGGTAATCGTAATACAGTTGTGATGTACAAATGTTTTTAACAACAGCTCTAATATCGTTTCTTGATTTTTACAGATCCAAATAACTCACAAAAAACTATTATAATGTCTGCTGAACAAGAGTCTAATGATATGCAAGGTATACATAACAATCATAGCCTTATACTTTATGATACATATTTTTATTTGTTTATGCATGTCGTGTGTTAATTTTGTAGTGGACACATTCTTTTATGTTACTTGCTTTTTTCTATTTATTATAGTATTTTTTTATTATACTTTTGCAGTAATTACTCATGGTGGACAAATTATACAAATTATAACAGATTATGAATGTGTAACATGTCACCGTGTCTTTCAATCAGAAGATGTAAGATTTTTGTTGATCTATCAGAAATCATATCATTTAAAAATTAAACAATCTATAAATATGCTTAGAAATATATTTTGACAAACTTATTCACTTTTGATAGATGCTAAAAGAACATCTAGATATGTGTAGAGAAGAGGATGATTCTAATATATTGCAATTAAAAGATGATAATTATGACTCAGAAGAAGAAGAAGAGAGAGAAGATAGTCCAGATTATGTTGTTAATTTTA
>NW_017100262.1:876374-880424 GCF_001263275.1 Habropoda laboriosa
CTAATAAAAAAAATAACAATGATAAACCGAAAATTACACCTGTACCTGATACTCAATGTCATTGTTGTGCTGAAGATTTAAGTACTGCACATAGTGGTGGTGAATTTGTATGTCCAATGTGTGATGTTCCATTTAAAAAAAAATCATCCCTGGATAGGCACTGTATAGTAATTCACTGGCAGTGTGAGTTTATTTTTTGTGAGAAATGTGGAGAATCATTTCGTAATAAAAAATCATTAAATAAACATCGTTATACCACACATGCGGATAGAAAAATTTTTAGGTAAATATATATTTACTATTACTACAGCTGATTCATTGAAAAATGCAAAGAAAGTAAGACATATGATATGATTTTAAATATTTCAGATGTGAGGAATGTGATACTTATTTTTCTCGAGCCTATCATTTAAATCGTCATATAATGCAGTCAGGTTGTCATGGAAACATTGTTAATAGATATGGTTGTCAAGTAAGTTCTTTGTGTAAAGTTGTTTTATAATCAAAAAGCTTAAATATAAATCGTTTTGTAGTATATAAAATAAGTTTGAAATAACTAATCTCATAATTATTAACATAACTATTTTAATAGGTTTGTAAAAAAATATTTACGCGTAAGGATAATTTACGTGAACATTTACGTACTCATGCTGGAACTCCTAAAAGGCGAAAGAAACCTTGTAAATATTGTCCTAAGGAGTTTTTTAGTAATCAGCAGTTGTTAATTCACGAACGTGTGCACACAGGAGAACGACCAGTTCACTGTGATTTATGTCCGAAGACATTTTTATCTTCTCTCGCATTAAAAAAACATAGACGCGTGCACACGGGAGAAAAACCATTTGAATGTAAATTTGTAAGTATAGACTTTGTATATTAAAGCTAACTTCAATAATTTATGTTTCTTTTATCAGTGATATTGTTTTAGTTGTATAAATTCCAGTACTTTGTTATACTAATTTTCTTGTATAATTTTATTACAAGCAAACATTATATACTGGAAAATTTATGTAAGTTTTTGCTGCAATGTACCCAATTTTCAATTTTATACTTCGTTTCATAAATGTGTAATACATACCATAAGTAATATTAATTCAGTATAATATTTTATGAAACGTACATAAATCAATAATTAATTTGCTAATTATTTTAGTGTCAGAAGAAGTTTGCTGCTTGGGAAACTTTGAATCGTCATCAGAGAACACATACTGGCGAAAAGCCTCATGTTTGTCAATACTGTCATAAATCATTTATTCAGGCTTCTCAATTGAGAGCACATATATTTCACCATACTGGTGAAAATGGTTTCTATTGTGATGTATGTGGAAAAGTATTTAATAGGAAAGCTCGTTTAAATGTTCACAAAAAGTTTGTCCATGAAGGAGCAACGCCATTTGCATGTACAATGTGTGACAAGAGATTTATAAGAAGAGAGGGTCTTCTTAAACATGCATCACTTCATACAGGAATTAAACGTAAGAAAATCATTGTGATTGTGATCTTATAATTTTATCGTCTAGTACTTAGCAATAATATTAAGCACAAATACTAAGCAGTAATATTTGCACATTAATTACAAATATTTTCTCTGCTTCAGCATTTAAATGTGATAAATGTGTAAAAGCATTCTCCACGAAATCTTCTTTGCAAGCTCACTTGAATACTCATAGGCGAGAACCGCCGCAATCATGTGTTGAATGCAATAGAGTTTTCATTCGATTAGATTGTTTAATGAGACACATAAAAGCAAAACATCGTGAATTATTGGAAGATGTAATGCATGAAGTCGAAAACAAACATTTACAAACACAATTGTGTAATATTACTATGATTGCTGCAGAGAAAAAAAAGAATGGAGAATCAAAAAAACTTTCTACTGATGAATTGTTGGAAGCTATTTCGGATCTTTTGAAAATATTAATTGATGATGAAACCCTTCAGGTAAAAATTGCAATAATAATAGTTACGATTATAACAATTACATAATATCAAGTACTATTTAACATATGTATTTTATAGTTTTTCGGCTGGCCTGACGCTCCTATTCAAGATATTTTGGAAGCTGTAATTAGAAGATGTGGACACCAACCATTAACGTCAGAAAGTAATTCCCTTTTAACTGAAAGATTGCGAGAAAACATAAAACTTTTGTTTATGGTTGTTATAGAAGATGATACAGTGAAATCTCTTTTAACAACAAACACAGTAGATGATGTTATTGTACATGTTTTAAAACTTTCAAAGGAATGTACAACAAATTCATAGTTGTATAAGAAGAAATGGAAATTAATTAATTTTTTATTTACATATAGTGTTCATTTTTTTAAAATTAGTATTAAAAAATTCAAAGTGAATTGCTCCTAACTTTAAACAAGACACATGTTTTTATGTAATGTTCTTTTTGCACTCAAATATGTTTAGTTTTATTATTGACACCTAAATATTATTTTTTTTTTATTAGGCATTTAATAATTGTTGTTAAACATAAATATATGGTTAAATTTGCTGACACATTTTATTTCAAAGCAGTCTATTTTTTGTACAATATACATTCTTTGCAAACTGCAGTTGCGTACTAATTTGTATACCTAACCCTTAAGAATTAATATTTCGAGAATATTGTACTATTATGATAAATGTAAGTTTTTCATTTAATAAGAAAGTGGTTAATTATTATTGGAAGATAGGTTAATTTATTGTCTTTTATTCGTTTATTGAAAAAACATTTAATTATTTTCTCCACATTAATCTTTTGCAAATATACTGTCAAATTTATCAATATAATTAACAATTGTTTAACACAGTTCAATTTTTACCAAAGTTTTTTGCAATTACAACATGGGATATGGTTAGTATTCCAATCAATATGAATAACACGTGGAAGTAAGTACTGATCAGTGTGTATCCTTTCCGGACGGGTTGATTCTTGTTTATGTTGTCTTCTTATTTTAATTAACAATGATTGCATTGGATAATACGACAAAAATCGGAAAATCACCGAAAAAACAAATGGGTTGGAATAAAAATTTATTTTAGTAATTAAACATTTTTCTACATGAAAGCTTTTGTACCTAACCTTTTTCAAATTATACTTTAAGAAATTATTGAAAATCATTGCTTGAAGTAATTTTAAAAGAACATTGTTATTTTGTTTAAAATGTATAATAAATATTATTGCAGTGGAGTTAGGAGAAGACAGTGATGATAATGAAAGCACTAGCGATGAAGATTTATTAGAATCAGACATACAAGAATTAGAAAGTGCAAGCAAAGGATTGAAAGAAGTAAAATTTAAAAAAATGCATATGGAAAAGGAAACGGAAAATGATAAATTTAATAGTCATAAAACTGAAACTGGAGGAAATCCTGGTTGGGCAGATGTTATGCAAAAAATTCTGAAGACTAAAAAACCAAAACATAAAAAAGCAATAGTTTTATCAAAAGCAAAAAAGTTATGTGATGTAAAAAAGAAAGAAAATGAAGGAAATCTATCTTTTGAAATTGAGAAAGTAAAGGAAGAAATAAAAACAGAGAAAGTAGAAGAAATTACAGATAATGTTCAAGAATCAATTACACGATTAAAAGAAAGGAGAAAAGATAATTTGGGTATTAGAGTAAAACCAACTATAATGGATAGAGAACATGAAAGAATATTACAAAAAATTGCTACAAAGTAATTGACTTAGTTTATAAATATAGGGAATATTATTTCATGTGCTTAAAATTATTAATTACATATTGTTACAGAGGTGTAGTACAGTTATTTAATGCAGTTAAACAACAACAAGGTGAGATTAATAAAAAATTATCAGAAGCTGGCCCATTAGAAAGAAAGCGTGAACAAGTACTTAAAAATATTGATAAAAGTGTATTCTTGGATGTGCTCATGGGAGGAAGTAAAAGTATTCCAGCAAGTAATGATACAAAAACTGAAATACAAGATAATGAAAAAAATAGGGAAAAGGTAATTATATTGTTTTAAATACACGTTATTTTTTGTAAAAGCTTAATATTGATAAAAAAATATATATTTTATATAAAAGGAAAATG
>NW_017100262.1:880614-892038 GCF_001263275.1 Habropoda laboriosa
TAGGAGAAAAAATAATATCAATTTCTTATTAAATATTTTATTCCATTAATAACTTATATTTGATAGTTTTTCGATCTATGCAACAACAGTAATAATAATGTGTACAATGTATAATTTTTCATATAATTTATCATATATCTATAACGCATACATGATTCTACCTAAAATTAATTTTCATTAGATTTTATTTATCTCACATAAATATGGCTTGGCAATAGTGTCAAAATGGTTTGTTGTAAAATGACACCATATGTCTTTTATATGTTTAAGCCACAATTTTTTGAAGTAATGAGTTCAAACTCAATTCAAGGGACACGATTACATATACATTTTCTGTACATAGGACCTGATGTGTCCAACAGTTATTCTATACACATCTTACTTGTATGTATCTCGTTTTCATTGTTTTTCCATGACATGTACAAATATAAATTATAAACTTCTTGTACTAAGCTTGCATGTTAGAAATTGTTGAGTGTATTATGTTTTATACTAAAATAATATAAAAAGCAAATGTATAATAAATAGTTTGTAGGATGGATCACTAAGAATATGTAAAAAATATTTAAATTCATTTATGGCGATTATTTTCTTAACATTTACTGAACCTAGTGTGTAGATTAACCCTTGGACGGACTGAACTAACTTCATTTCATTGTTTTCTTTCCATTATTGTGCCATAATTAAATTGATTGTACCTTTCTTGTGTATAAAATTATTTTTAGAATTTTAATAATTTATGATTTCTTTTTAGTTCCTTCGAATAATATAACTTTTATATAGGTCAGTTAAATTGTTTGCACACATTTTTGTAGGCTTTCTTAAATATTGTGTTTATTGTTTGTGTACAAACAAATTTGAAGCCTATCATAGTACTAAGAACCAACTAAAGAAGCATGGAACTTCGCTATAAATTAAACAATTTTAATCGTAAATTTTAATAATAAATTTGACTATAAATATTATAAAGTTAAAAATTAAACAAATGAATGAAAATAATTAAGTTCCATGGAAACTAAGTGTCTCACAAGGGAATATGCTTCTATTTTAATTGTAAGTTTTTTACAGAATGTAATTATTAACATATGTTTGGTCAGAGAGTCTTCTATTGATCATTGTTATACATTTCCAAAGTTATATTTCTAGTTATACACGACTTTCGCGAATGTCCGCCAATGCTCCGAAATTTCTGGTCTCCTCGTCAGAGTAATTGGATTCAGTTTCTACTACCTGTGATCTACCAGCGGCCTCTTCGGTGCTTTGGTTTCTGATATAGTATCCTATCGAATTAGATTCCGTATTATGGTTTGTTTCATCCGCCTGAATGTTATCAGCATGTGCATTTCTTAGACTAGACTGATCCTCTTGATTTAGTTGTGCTGCTCTTGACCTGTCGTTCTCGTTTGGAATGCCATACCAATTTTGCGAAGTATGGCTGTTATTGCGTTCCTCGGAGCGAGGTAACCGAACGAAAACTACACCAGTCTCTTGGTTATCTCTATGTGAATTCTCTACATTATTTCTACTTTCTTGACTAGTTCTAGACAAACTTCGAACGAGATTTCTCGTATTCATTAACTCATTTGCCGATGTTATATTCCTTGATACTTCCTCGGTATTATTCAGAGGAATTCTTTCGTTGTTTCGAATGGTATTATCGGACGCACAATAATTTCCATTGTCTGATAACGGATTGTGCTGTCGTTGGGTTTCATTTCCGTTCATAATGTGAAACGAAGTTTCATCTTGGTATGTTCTAAGCGCCTCAAAATTCGCATTGCTAAATACTCGAGGTACCATCTCCTGGCTCAACCGGTACAATTCTAATTCGTTATCTACGTAATAGCTATCGAGAGGATTGCTAATGATCGATGGATTTCTTGAGACGTGTCTTCGTGGAAAACTCTGACTCGAGAAATTCGTTACTGTTGCGTACGGATATGCTATTCCGTTCATTGGATTACCTAATATATGCGGACAACCATCTAGGCTCTGCATTTCAATTTCCTCTTTGCCATCGTGACAATATCCTTGCATATCTATCTCATGAGGAAGGTTAGCGAACCTAGCAAAACACTGTACATTTAACAAAAACATCGCGGGAAAATATTTATCGTAACTAACCTTGAAAATAAACCCTACCTGTGTAACAGGATATCAGAATAGGATGGTGGCATGTCTGACTCTTCTTTCCCATAAATGCTTTCATAAGTTGGTGGTGGAAAACATCCAACAGATCCCAAGCTATCTTTGCTCGGCGTCTCTGCGTCCATTTCAAGTATACTACCTTGGCTGTTCTGCAACTGATGTCGATTTATGCTTCGGGGATTTCTTTGTGCACGGAGCACGCTATCACCGAGTTCCACTAAATCTAAACCTGTTCAATAGAGAATAAACATAAATTAATTCTCCATTCTGCTATCTGCATCTTAATTATTTTCTTGAACCCGGTTTCACAAAAACGATATTTATACGACTCTTAAAACGCATCTTTGTTTGAATCGAGCAAACTCCTCTGTCTCGTATTGGTTCTCGTACGATCGATTATTCGATTTATCATATTCGTACGATCGATTATTAATTCTGGATTGACACACAGGGGACTTTTATCACCCCGATACATTCTATATCACAAAATCATTGCAAATATCAAACTTCTTTAACTTTCTTCGAACGTTTCTAAGTTAAAAATAAACGAATTTTCGATGTCATCAAGATTGAAAAATTCTCTCACAGCGTGATTCTCCACACTACTTTAAGTAGTAGTTAGAAACTAATAATTATTTGTTCTAGAAGTGATTATCATTTACTTAGTCGTTAATATGTCGACTTCGTTTTCTTCAGATAACGATCCATCTATGATATAATTATTCAGAAAGCTGAAAAGCCCGAAATTAAATACCTGAAAGTATTTCTTCGATGAATTTATGTAAAACTTTTTATATATTTCAAACGTACGAAAATCAAGCTAAATCTGAAAGACCCCAAGAGTGTGATATTTGATAGTCGAAAAAAAAAAGAAGAAAAAAAAACAAAAACAGTGTGCCATGTCAGGGTTAAGAACAATAGGCAAGGCAAAGTCTAACATCCAGTTGCAATCTCACCAGTTGGATCGCTTTGGAACTGCGTGAAGATTGTACCGTCCACAACGAGCATCCTACCGTGTGGCAAGAGGATAATTGTCGGCGTTGCTACCATCGCCTGATCGTTATTGCTGAATCGTGAGTCTGGCTCAGGATCCTCGAGACGGCAGCAACAGTGTCGTCTGCACAGAGATCGGCAAAATGGTGCCCCCCAACAGCAATACGCGAAGATGAAGCATAGCACCGCGAGCATCACCAGTAGAGCGGCTACACCTTGGCCTTGTTGAGCGGCTGCGAGGGTTGGACCGCCGGCGACGCCGACACCGACGCCGACGCCGTTTCGAATATCGATCGATCTTTTTTCTTTTTTCTTTTTCGATTTTTTCATTCTGAAAAATTGTTTCTTTCTGAATTCATGACGTTCTTTTTAATTTTTTATTCCAAAAAAAAATGATTTTTTTTTTTATTCGTGATTTTTTCATATTTTTATTCTAAAAAAATTCTTCCTTTCTCTGAATTCATGAAAAAAAGAAAAACTTGCTTTCATTTTACACGCACTAATTCATAAACGATTTCCCTGCGGCAAACTTTGTTTCTCGAATACGTAACGCTCGTCGTGACAGAACGGGGTAGATGTTCAACCGAGGCCGACGTGAAGTCTTTTCTTTTCGTGTGTATCGTTTGAAAATTTGTTTTGTTAAAGATGGAAGTGCGCCAAAATGGCTCCGATAGCAATAGCGCCGAGGAAATTTTCAAAATGCCTATTGGCGCCAACGGCAATGAAAGGGTTAAGAAACAATCAGACGACACACTCATAAATGTCTTTTCCTTTACGCAATAATCGTATTTCAATCCGCAATGCGGAGCAAGTAGCGATACTAACGTTCCATGTTCCTGGCAGTATTCCAATCTTATGCGATAAATTTTCGTGTAAGCAGAAATTTTCACGCTCATCGTTAAGCGTTTCAGCTAGTCAGTTGCGTACCAACGTGTAATAAAATGAAAGCGAAAATAAAGAAAAGACAAATTCGCGAAGAATCTTTTTCACTTCAAAAGTTCAAACACGATGTTTTATAATAAAGTTTGCGCGTTAGTTACAGCGCGGGCAAAAAAAAAGAAATGTAAGTTTGAACGCCGTAACGCTCTCTCTTATGCTAACAGAATAAATTTCGTTATCTGTCGGGAAGTAAAGCAAGGTGAAAGTGAGAAGAGTGCGGTAATACTGGCGTATCATAGCCGGCCTCAGTAGGTCAGTCAATTTCAATATTTCGAGATTCATAGATTACGCGTTTTTGCGCAGGAAACTTCGAACACAGAGTAAGTTTCATTTGCGTAAATGATAAATTAATGATAAGGGATCAACAACTATCCTACAGTTCAATTTTCAATACAACGATAATCTTCCGTTTATAAATTTTACTCAGAACATTCGTCACTTAAATTTTCGATATATTCCATAAGATCATTCCTGACAATAAACGATACCCCTTGAAATAATCTCTATTCTGATTTCCTGTAACAAATTGTCGAACCTATTGCTTCCTAGATCAATTTTGTGCAAAACTGTTGAAATAAAAAGAAACCAACTTTTTATAAAAAAAAAACCATATAAGAAAAAATGAACGTGAAAAATGTATTTACCTTGGGTGGTAATGTTGTACAGCCAAGTCGTCCCCGTGGTGGTTACTGACTCCGTGATCTTGCGCGACCCGTACACCATGAAAATAATTTTCCCTATACTTCGCTGAAAAATATCCCCTTCCTTTCTTCAACGATGCACAAACATCAAACAATCACGTTGACAGTTGTTGCACGTAACACATCGCATCGTGCGATTCAAAAGTTTGTGTATTTAAATTGAGAACAAATTGAAGAAACTTGGACGAACAAACTGGTTCATTCTTTTAATAGTTATCGGCGCGATAACACGGCCGCTCGTTTCGTTTCTTCCACGATCTCATTTTTCCATTTATTTCCTTTGTATTTTCCTTAATGTATGGATTATATCTCAAAGAAGTTTCTTCGTTTGTTACTTCTTTTTCCGTGTCGCAAACCGTTACGATTCTGAGATTAATTGAAATAATCGAACTGTGAAAGTCATTCTTATTGACATTGCGTACGACGACGCGCTTGTTGTATCGCGATCTTAATGATCCTCGCGACCAGTCCGCAGGAGGATCTCTTCACGAAGGCATCGAGCGTGAAGTCGAATAACGTACACTGTCATCGTGGAGATACTCTTGACCCATTTTAATATCTCCCCACTTAAATATCAACCTGCTGCTTTTCGCCTTCGATGCCACTATTTCTCAATCGGGAACGTCCTCGTCCACCGGTTCGATATATATGTATATATATGTATTTCCTTTCTTGCCGCTTTTGCCGCGTTTCCCTCTTTGCGACGAAAAAAAATTAATTCTGCCACTAAACTTAAACTTCTATCGTTCGATCGATTTTTCGTATCGACGAAACGTTGATTTTTACTGCGCTGTTATTTTAAGTTACGTATGCTCATTATTGGCATTCTTTCTATTTCACTTTATCCAGTTATTACTTCTGCCTTGCGAATCAGTTGTAATAACGAAATTGTGTTTCACCGATCGAAAATTCAAATCTTGCGGAATACGTCCGCTGATCGATGTCATTAGACGCAGTGCGGTTTTTAAATAATAGAGGAATGAATCAATGCATTCGACTGCCGGATATTGAAAGTAAACTAGGTTTACCTGTCATGCCATCAACTTTGTGAAACACTCAGTAATTTGATATATGTATATCCCTCTGCATTTAACTTTTTAATTATCGATAAATAATATACGTCTTGCTGTACATTGTAATTCTTTTGCGATTTTTAGGAAATTTCATTCGTCTACTTGTAAACGAAATTTTTTTTTCACCTCTTACTTAAGGATTCACCATATTTTGTTCGACTCTTAAATCGAATCGCCGACATCCCTTTCCTTTCGTGACTTTGACGTCATAGACTGCAGATCAAGGCGCGCCATATTATTTACTGTAGATGTATTGTGCTTTCACAGAATGAGCACTCGAATTATTATTTTTTTCTATGGTGTTCAATTCCTATATGATGTTCAAACATGTCACTATCATTTCTCCAAGTAAAATTTATCAAATTTTCAGTAATGGCATACGCATGATTTGCACGCGTTACCATACACTCAGAAACAGAATTGCATACATGTGATAACATTTATCAGATCCAAGGGGCAAGTTGCACACTTGTCACTTTTAACATTATTTTCATAGGATCACGATTTATAAATATTGATTTACACAAAATAATATAGCGATAAATTTAACCTCTAATTTTTTCGAAGGAAGTACGATCACAGAAAAATCTTGTCGTTTTTTCATTGTACGTTTGTTAATATATGGGTTACATTAGGTATATGAGGCCACTGTGTCGAATGCGTTACTACCTTCGAACTTCTCTCCAGCTTGTGGGGCGCAGCACCTTCTCACGGCCCCTCGAGACACTGGCTTACGATTCGTCGATGTTCTCCTCGGTGGCGCTTGTTTGTCTTCCCACCCCTTGTACATAAAATGAAAGCGGCTATGCTATTCTTTTTACCCCTTTTTATCACACTTATTTTAATACCATAAAATTTTTTCTTTAATCTCATATATCGTTAAAAAATGGTGCTTACGGCTTTTTTTATTCAAATTAGATTAAAAATTACAAAATAATGCTGTTATTTAGAAATATATCTAATAATTTACATTTACCAATAAAATTGGGGAGAAACCACTTCTCTGGTAAAATGTTTAAAAGCCATTTTTTAAAGGACTCTCTTTCAGTTTTAGTTGGTTCATATTCTACATTATACAGTGGTACAAACTTGATGTTCACTCTAAGTTCTGTTAAAATGTTATATCTTTTTCCCATTGAATTGGAACCAATCCATTCATAGTATCATGGATTTGTAGAAGAAGTGGGGTACTTATTCCAGAATTCTCTTTTAAATGTTATATGTTCATAATGAGGAAAAAAAGATGTCAAATGTATTCATGTTGAAAAAGATAGTGAGAAAGTTTATAACATACACACCTAATATATCAATGAGTTTTTATTAAGAAAACTACACATAGAACAATAACCAGCTAAAGATAATTTGTATCTACATATATGTTATGTGAAAAACTAGAGCACTACCCATTGAAACATCAGTAACAATGATTCTATCATATGGTATTCTAAGAGAAACCTCTTTATCAATAAATTCCATTACATTGTGACATATCGGATTTTATTGATTCTACATCTTTGGAAACATTATTAAATGTACTTTTACGATCAAATCATACAGTGCTAAGCTGGAATAATAATTATTTTACATAAAATAATCATTGTTAAAACTTTTTATGTTACTTTAAATTCATTGTATGAATGTATTACCATCCATCAGCAGGTGTATAAGGTTGAACAGGTGCAGTAGGGTAAACAATTTTTATATGTGGAAACTTCAATTCCTGTCTACTTACAATATCAATCCACTGATTTTACATTTCCTCCATTTCCTCCTAAAATCAAAATATGATAAATGAAATAACTGACAATAAATTATACATAATTTAAAAACACATACACAAAAATGCCATAATAAATATACCTGAACTATAAGAAAAAAATAGATTGGCGTTATGCGTTTTAGTAACATTTAAAATATTAATTGATGTTTCAACGTTTCCCTTGATAATTTTTTATCAAGTGTTAAACCACATAGACAAAAGTTACAACGTGATTGATCAATTTTCATACTGAACATTCACTTCGTATTAAAATTTTGCCTATTGCTTTACTGAGCAAAGCAATATGTCCAACATTCACGTTTAACAATTCCTACGTGAACATAGTCAAATATTCCTATTACTTGAAGGTGGTTCTCATCATTTCAATTTCATAATTATTTTTTCTAATCATTGTATCCTTACAATCAATACACAAACGAGACGTATAATATCATTAAAAACATTTATACAACTTATTTTAAAGCAATCCTAAGTGTGCGTTCTTTTCGATCATTTAAAAACATTGTAAATTGAACTAACATCGATTACTATGCCAACATAAATTACACAGTCACAATATTTAAATGATACATATTTCATTATACATTTGAAATAGATTTTAACTATTTTAGAAAAGAGTCATCATTTTATTGCGCATAAAAACCATTGCTCCGTTAACCATGGTTGAACCGTCGACATAACCACATTTCTGCGCACGCATATCTCGATTTTCATTCGACTCTCTTCGAGATCATTTGAAAACGCATGCCAGACAGACGATCCGCCTGGGTTAAGGCACGAGTGCTTGTGACCGTGTTGACAGGGTATTGGTGTCGCGTAGATGGATACGTCGGTGGTGTTCTGCTAAAATTCTTCTCACACTGTTCGACCGGTAGAGTTATGTTTAATGAGTCGTAACGACCTGACGGAACGATGCAGAGAAGTGGTGAGTGATCAGAAGCTTTATTCAATATGTATCTAAATGTAGAAATTCGACAGCTCGCGGAGACATCCATTTTGAGGGCGCCAAATTTTTGCGTCAATACACAGCGCCGTAACTGCCCGGTCAATACGGCAGCCGACCTAACCTACCAACTATTCGGTAGAAACAGTCTCGACCACGCTTTAATTTAGCCACTTAAACTGTATTATTGCCTTCTTTACTTTACGATCGAGTCATATGCCCTTGAATTTCAGATTCTCCTGATTCGTATCACTCTGTAATACATTATTCACGAGTAATTTTTACTCTTTTTTTTCTTTCTACCGTGTAGTTCGTATTATTTTCTTTTCACACGGGGACCGTGTCAACAGCTTGATTTCTCCCGAAAACATTGTATGAAATTCGGTGTACCGTAATGTTTCCGTACTGCGTACGCTTTTATCATGTGACAATAACTAACTTCCTGTTGGCTCAAATGTTAGATAAGAATATTATGACATAGATGAATTTTTAATTGCACGTATCATATTTTGCGTGTTATGGTACGATAACTGAATGATATCAGGTGTTTATTTAAATTATCATCTGTTAAAATCTGAACATCTTTTCGTATTCCTTATTCTCTCATGGAAATTCGACATTTCTGGTAATCTCGTTTCGATTTTCGTGGTACAACATTGTAAAGCGTGCTTGTGGTATAATATAGTTTGATGGTATGCTTCCTCTCACTTATCACTACCACTTACTGGGCCATACACAAGTGGTCTAAATAGGACCGTGTAAATTGCCATCTGAAATTAAACAGGAGAAATCAAAACAAACCTTTTCTAAGAGCTTAACTCTGTTTAACTTCGTTGCAACCCTTTAACTATTGAATCTTTGTTTGTATATATGTACATATGTAACAAAAATAGTATATACAACTTGAGACAATTTTGAATCATTTTACAATAGACAATTAATACTACACGAAAATTTCACTTTACGAAAATTAAATTAACTAACCAATTTAATACACGAAAATAATAATATCGTTCGTTCACAAGTATGTATACAGCAGCAGCATTTCTGTTTCACTTCTTAACCAGTCGCAGTAATGCGGTGCTCTCAACCGGCTCGTTTTCTTTAGTCATGTAACATTAAACTATTATTCTACATGGCTCGGTGAAATCATATCTGTCGCATATATACCGATCTCGGTAGTAACGCAATAACAGCGTGGACATCTTGTCTCCCTGTCTCTTTTTGCTTTCTTCTCGAAACGCGTTGGAAGAAAGTTACAGTTACGTGGATAATTTTTCCAAAGTGACCGTAATATAATTTCAATAAATACAAAATAATTCGAATTTCTTTTTATTTACGATGAAATTTATTTTTCGCACAAACTGTCTCGAGAAATTATCGAACGACAAGTAATAACGAAAAAAAATGGGGGAAATAACGATCGGTTTGTTGCTCATTCGCAACGCATACCAATGTTAGTTTATTGTACATTCATTTGTCTGACCTCGGAGCTAAACTTGAATGAATAGCTATCTGTATTTAAAGATGTCTGGGGCATCTTGTCGCCTCTTCCGACTGCATCGTGTATCGGAACCACTGTTGCCGGTTATCGACCGAATATCGACGACTTATCGATTGTGTCGTTAAACCATCGATAATGCGAATAAGTGAGTCGAATGTTCGCACGCTACGGATCATTTTGTACAATTTTTATTTATTCCCGTTATCGATACTTTAACGATATCGTGGTTATTATCGATAAATAATCAATCTTTATTCGACAATCGTTTCAATGACAAACGAATTTAAATGATCGAAACAAATGGAGTAATAGCCTATTTCCAGTAGTCCAATAAACTAACAGGTAAAAGTACTCAGCCTAGCTGCTACAAAACGAGTTTTACTCGGCTCGAATTTCGAGTACTCGAACAGCTCCGCATCATGTATTATTCACAACAAGAAGGACGCTTCTTTCCTTTCGAATTCTCCGTGCTCGTACATTTCTTTCACGTTATTCCATCGTCGAATTGAAACCGTGGTCCGCCATATTTAAAAATTCAATATTTACATATTATTCCCGAAAAAAAAAAGAACTTCCATTTATTACGATCCCATTTAACCTAACCTCTAACCCGGTTGAAAACGTGACCGCTAGAAGGGGTCGTGCAAACAATAATATTGTAAAATTTCAATTGTTAAGGATGTTCTTCTATTCCGTTTACCAAGTATTTCGATAATTTCAAGTGATTTAAGAGGTTAGGTTTAAAAAAAGAAAAAATTACCCGATACTTCTATTAATTAAAACCAAAAACAAATCCGAATTTTCGAATTACCGAAATTCTACCTAATCTGCAAGAAGAGAAAAAAATTCTTCTTTCGCCTTGCTCCCTTCCTTACCGTTATACGCGCACGTTTATTTCGGGGATTTCCCATTAAAATCTGGTGAAACACACATCGGTGAGCCTTTTTTACCGACGGTTTCTCGCGACGGTTCCCTGTTCACCCTCGTACACTTTCTCTATTCACAACCCTGTTCCTCTCTATGTTGAAACTATCGTAAAAAGAGGGAGGAAAAGATTTTCAGAGTAAGTTACACAGTATGGAAGCGTGTAGGAATAAAATCGCAATGCAGGATGCGTTGCGGAAGGTTCGACGACTGATTGACGGGGCAAGAGCCACGGCACCTTAGAACCGGTGCACGAGGCCGGAACGCGAAATAGAAAGAAGGGAAGAAAGAAAGAGGGAGGCAAGCAGGCTGGTAGGCAGGCAGGCGAAGGCAGGCGGACCATAGGTTTAACATTATAATTGTCCCGCGCACAGAGAACGTTCGGCCACTTCTTCGTCGGCACGTGAAACACGCGGAGG
>NW_017100262.1:892351-928799 GCF_001263275.1 Habropoda laboriosa
TTTTTTTTTTTTGCAACCAAACAAATTCTTTTCGGAATTTCCTCCCCCACATCTCTTTACTCGTGGATAATCAGAGAGTGTGCAGTGTTTATAAACTGTAAACGAATGGATATTTCTTGTGATTCGGTTCGATAATCGATTACGGATTATCAGTTGTTTATTGTGTTAAGTTTTTGTTACGTATCAGTGTGGATAGAAAGAAGATTTCACGGAGGACGAGACGAGTGGGATCGATTTGAAGAAATTTGAAAATCGAACACCTGATCAGTTTCACAGATTTGTCTTTATCGTTAGGAAAACGGAGAACACAGTGGAATTTCCCGACGTTTTCATTCCACGCGAGTAGCAGCCAGAAAACTCGAGGCGATCGCGAGCCGGGTAGCTCCTCTCTCGCTAATCCAATTTCAAGTTTTCTGCCGCTTTTGTAGCGCTGCGAAACCTTAGGAATCCTGGCTCTATTGCGGTTATCTCGTAGTATCCGATCCGTCGACGCGGTGAAAAGCGTCCGATATCGATAGATAGCGAGGGAGAGAGAGGGAGAGACCTCGGTGGTTGTTGGCTTATTAATTTCATCGATTCATATTGAATCGTAATTTTCTTCTATCGTCCTCTATTTCGATTCGTATCTCATGCATAAATATCCACAAACGTCTTCCAACTTGTCGTTGAATAACACTTCCTCTCGCGTTAAATCTTGGTTCAAATCACATTTTCCTCCACGTTCAACGTGAATCTCTCGTTTCTTCGAACGAGTTCGCTCGGTACAGTGGTTCTCGAATGGAAAGACAGCTGAGGTGTGTGGACGGTATGGAATTCTGAACAGGGAAACGATTATTCCTACGCGTTTCAACGCGATATCGCCAGATTTTTAGCGTTGGTTTATTTCTAAAACGAGAGAAAAGAAATATTTGATCGGTGCGTCAAAGAGAGGGAGAGCGCAAGAGAGGAATTCTAACGATACTTAAGGTTCCGACAACGGAATTTTCGCGACCCTCTACACTTTTTGCGATATCTATTTTCGTGCCACGTTTACTCACGGTCCCCGGCGGTTCCCCGCGATTCCAACCATACTCCGGCTCGAAGAAAAAGTTCGATAGCGGAGATAAAGGGAGGATTCGGATCACCGATGATCGAAATGGAAACCTCCACGGTGGTCTTTATCCCGCAGAACACACGTAAGCAATCATCTCTCGTGATTTCCAATATTAATAATCAGATATGAATGGAATTGAAAGAGGGGGTGGGAGGATTGGGAGCGACGATTTCGACTGTAGGTGAAAATTAGGGTCAATTTGATGTATATATCTTAACAGTAGATTTCTGTCTATCGTTTCTGATTATTCAATTTCAACTGGGATAGATTAAAAGCGGAGTGTTGCCAATTGGATGAGATGCTTCGACGGTCATATATATGTATATCAGTCGAGTTTAACTGAGATCATACTTCTTCTGGGAAATCGACAAGCGTAATTCGTGCGCGTTCCACGTCGAATCGAATAAATTCATTCGCGGAGTATTATCGGTGTTTCGATTAAATTTCCTCGTACCGCAGCTACGTTCGAAGGATGTTTCTTTTTAATTGGATCGTCATGCCGCGTTTTTATTGACCGGAATATGAACAGAGTGTATTCGAGATGTTTCGAAATGGTCGAGGAAAAAAGAAACGTAATACCGGCGAGATGGTTAAGATTGTTCGTCCGAATGAACGTTCTCGTTTCAAGGGAAATAAAAAGAAAAAGAGAAATTAATATTTTATATCGATTAAAGTTTCTCCGGTTGTCCATTGGAGTGCATACGTGTAAAGGAGATATAGAACGAGGACATTCATTCCTGATGTTCTAACACTTGAAATGCCCCCGCTCGATATAATTAGTGGATCGCCTAATCAAGTGACCCGGATTGTCCAATAAAGTACCTTCGCGTTCGACGCTCTCAACAGCCCCCGTACATTAATTTCTTCTCTGCGCTGGCCCGCGCGCGCGGATTGACAGCGCGGAGAATACGAATCAATATGCGGGGAGGCATAAGGCTAGAGAAGCGCTATCACGAACAGTATAATAGTCGAGACACGGCGTAAAATGCCATTGTCAGATCTTATTTATACGACGTAGACATTCCATTCGATTTGTTCTTCTGAATCCGTTTCAAAATCCGATCTATCGATTATTCGAACCATTTGCACTCTGAGGATTTTGTTTTCTTTTTCTTTAATACGATCGACACAGTAAGCGTAAGTGAAACTTTCGAAAACTCGAAGATTTTTCAAAATCGTTCGTCAAATTTTCAATGTCGATGAATTTACTTATTTTTATCTCTTTTGTTGATTCGCTGTATTTCAACCTGTTACCTGAGTTCACCTCTCGAACAGAAATAGAATCTCCCTAGATTGTAATTGAAAGTTAGTTAAAATTGTAACCAAATACTTCGTTTCGGTTCTTGCAAATATGAATATAATAAAAGTTATTGTAAAAATTAATAATAAAATTAATAAAAGTCTTCCCCAATTAACAGGTTATTAATCTAGGAAAAAAAATTCCCTAGTAATTACACCAGTTGGAGTGCAAATGGTTGAGAGCAGAATAGTAAATAGTTATTTAATGAATGTATTATATAAAATAATATGTTTCACACAATGAATTAACACAAAGATTTCTTCTCTCCGTATTGCCATTCTTTCTTCTCCTCCCGGTATCCCTTTATCGCGCCCCTCCCTTTCCTCCCCTCTTTCTCTCTGTTCTTCTGTTTCCGGTTCCACACGGATGCCGGATGACCGCACGGTCCACGATAAACGCCGTCACGACCACGACTACGATGATCGGTTCAACAACGACCATGACAACGTCACAACTACCACGATCACATCGGACACCACGGCAGCGGTAAGTTTCTGATAAGGCTAGTCACATTCCAATTGTCCGGCGACATGCGTGGAAGCACGCCTCGTGCCCGCAATACTAAATTCACGAACTCGCGTACCGACCAGGTTCCGAGGCATTTGGTTCACCTTTCGTGGTAGCTGTCTCGTTCTCATTGTTCGCCCCGTGCCGTGCCGTTTCGTTCCGTTCCACGCGAAATTTCGATCGGTACATTGTTCCAACCCCCCCAATGGGCGTTTTCTTCCTTTTCGAAACGAAACCACGTCGTGATTTTACGCGAAACTTACTGTATGTATTCACATTCCGACCGTTGAAAGTTCGCCTTTCTATACGCGTTAGTAAACAGCGAGCGTGTTAAATTCCGATTTCTTGTTGAGCGATTTGATCTGTGTCACGTTCGGTAACGTTCCAGGAAAACGTAGATAATACTGGTTGTAAATGATCGATGATACACACTTGGCTGATTCATTGACGCGGAAACGCAATAATCGCTGTCACTGAGTAAGGCGCGTGGAACGCAAAGTGTGATTTTTTCGCTAGAGGGAGTATCGATACGAGTGGGATCGCAATAACGAACGATAATCGATTCCTATTGGAAGTTTACGCGTGAGAACGAACGGTCGAATTTGTGTCACCTGTACTCGATTACTATTGTGATATAAAAAAGAAACAAAGAAGTAGTTGAATTGATCTATAAAGACGTTTTATTTGATCGAGTTAATCGAAACGAAAGAGAAAAAGCGTATATAGTATATTTGTATATACTTGTTCGTTATTGATTCACGTGATTATATACCGTCAAGTGTGAAAAATGCCACGGATATCAGAAGGTGTGTGAAATCTGTCGTAGTTGAATGATCGAGTTGATTCGAACAGCTGCTGCGCGATTAATAAAGAAAAACGGGGACAATTGTTCGGGTACGATAGAGAATCATTAAAATGTCAGCGTCTACGGCGACGAAACGTCGTCTGAAGCCGGCGCTTCTTGCCAGATACAATGGTCAACTGCAGAATGTCTCTCAACAGGTAGTTATATCGTAGCAATACTTTACTTTTTTACGATCATACATTTTTTTTCTTAGGAATTGTTTTATTCGTTTATGTGGAACTTTGATATCGTCTATCGTTACGTATACTATAGATAAGAAATTTATATAGGAACAGTCAAGGTCTAGTAGCGCCTTTATCTATATGCAGGTTTCCTAAACTGTTTCCTTTTTTTGCTCCGTAGTCACGCTATGCGAATATTGGGTCGAAGGATAAAACGATGGAAGTAGGTTAAATATCACGCCGCGGTGCATTCATTGATTTAGGGAGGTGTCTGGTAAAATCTTCGAGGAACTGGACTCCCGTTCCTTCGTAAAAAGTTTCCTTCAGAGTTTTGGTAATGGAGATGATCTGTATATCTCATCGTGCAAGTTCAACTTTTTCTGTTTTTCGTATGGTGTCAACGATCGCATCGACTCGCCGAGCTGTCATGCTTGGTATTCTAACGCGACGCTAGGAAGTACGTAGCAGAATACTTGGAGTATCATTGTGGCCTTAATTGGACACCGAGCTAATAAGAGCATCGAACTATTAAAGCTACGTGGATCGCTATATTTGCGAACGCCACCTGCATTCACGCACACGCTATTTCTGCTCTCTACTGTTTTCCCTCTGAAGTCCCTCTCTTTTGTAGACACAGGGTTATTGTAGTACGGAAAGATGGTCATTGTTTTTAATATATTTGAACTGATTTTCATGTAGCGTTGGTCTTTTATCTAATTGAGATTTAAAAAAAAATATATTCATTTTACTTATGATAAGTAGATAATGACTTTCATCTAATCGAAATGTGCATGTCCCTTTTAGTTACGAAACATAGTACACGTGCTTTTTTGACATAACGATCAAACGAGAAAAAACTTTCGCCGGACACGTAGCGCCACCACAGCCGAACTGCCTAGCTTGCGTAGTTACATTTTACGGTACATCCATGAAAACAGCCGGTAAATAAGAGCAACGCTCTTTCGCATTCCTTTCAATTAAATAACGAGGAGATTTTTCCAATAGTATCAGTTGCCGTAGTAGAATTAAAAAGTAATCGAAATGTACCATGTTTTTGCACCACGAATTTTTCCTTTTATTCTCTCAAAATTTGTTACCAATACCGGTAATATCTATCTACTCGTCATACTACATTTCTACAAACTTCAAATTTTTCTACCAATTCTAATCCTATTTGAAAAGAAAATTTCAAAACCCCGTTTTCAACGAAAATTCATCAACTGGTCCCCAGTCGAAAAACAAAAGCAGTTGTGCATATTTGCGTGTCAACACACGGCATGCATCTTCGTTCGAAACGCAGAAAAAAAATTATTTTCAACAACATGATTCGTCGACTTCGTTGAAACACTGACCGAACCGTACAGTCGAGAACAATATGTTCGCTCATCCGCCAGGATGCTCGTGTACGTCGCATCCCGATTGGTCGTCGTTATACCGTGGAACACATGCGCAGAGTAGAGAGGCAGCCTCGTTGGTTATCCGCCGAGCAGAAGCGGCGGTGTAGTGGATTTACCCCCACTCATGGTGGTAGCTGCGTCAGGCGTGGTCGTTCGTTAGGGACCGCAGTATATCCGAGTCGGGCGAGTCGTATGTATCGGGTTCGGTGTCGCTTGTCAACCTTTGTCTACGAAGCTGTGTGCGTATACGCGCACCCGCGGGTGTTGGTGTGCGTGCTTGGCAGAGAGGTCGTTTAACTTTTTCCCCCCCTTCTCTCCCATCGTCCCCCGTTCGTTGTTTTTCTTTTTACATCGCGATCGGTGGAACGAGGAATAAACGTCGTTTAGCTTTTCTCGAAAGCGAGGGCCAGTTCGATATAATGAAACAATGCACAGAAAAGTGAGAGTGAACGTGGCCACGTTCGGCCGGTTTGCCGACAGTGTGAATCACCAGCAACACCGGCGTTCATGAGCCCACGCAGTGCTAACCGATGCACGATTTCTCTCTTTCTCTTCCCCCTATTGCTCTTTTTCTTACTACCCTCTCTCGCACTCCTCTACGTACACTGTTCGTGCTCCCCCCTGGCACGAAAGTGCTGTTCTACACGCGTACGCAAATTTTTCCTTCGAGTGTGACAGATACAGTGCACAAAGCCGTATAGTGAGTACTCATTGTTGTTCTTCCGAGCGATTAATCCCCTAAACGTGAATAGCTACGTTATATGTGCATGTGTCTCTGCGTTGCTCTCGAATTGTGCGTTCACTTGTGTAACATTATCCGTGGCCGTCTATGACCGTGATACGGTTTCTGTTGATCCTGTGTAATGAAGGCGTTTCCAAGGGCACATCGTGGCTTTCGCGGATCGGCCAAGAAATCGCCATTCAAGGGATTCGAGTTCACAATCTAAGTTTGTTTTCGTGTCTCCCTTCCTGTCAGATGAATCTCTTTCGTAACTTTTTTCTATCTTTGTTAGCGATTGAAAATGAATGAAAGCGTAATGTCTTATTTGAGGCTTTCTGTGACAGTAATTGTTCTCGTGAAGTTTACAGTTTGTCAAGGACTGATATGAATGACGGTCCAAGAGATGGCCAAAAAGAATTTATTTAACACTTCTTTGGTTTATTCTATTTATAGAATTTAAATTTATAGTAGCATATCTTATTGTTAATTGTGGAGAGTCCTTTATTCTTTCCTCAAAGCGTCTCGGATTAGCGCTTTTAAATCCCTAGTGTAGAGCAACAGTTTCTTGGGTCGCAGAAACCGATATCGAGCCGAAGAAGCAACTGTATGACATACACGTATTTTTGTCCTTTACGATAAAAGAACGCCTTTTATCGTCTGGCACGCCCGTTCTTTTACTTCTCCATTTTTAAGGAATAATTCGAGCTATTCGCACATTCACAATGCATTGTCAAACAACATATTTCTTTCTTTGCACTTTCAACTGAACTATACCAACTTTCTGTCCCTTCTATTCTTAGACAAAAAATAAAGAAAGAAAGAGAGAAAACATGACTTAACCTTCCATTATCAGTTTTCCCGGTGATAGAAAGGACCAAGATACATAGGAAGCTGTGAGTCCCCCGGTATAGGGGAAAGCGAGAAAGAGAGAGAATTGTGTCGAACAGAGATCACTTGAGATCGTTGTGTGGAAATGTCGACCGAAAATCAAAACGGTTCCGCCGGCACGCAAAGCAACGGCATTAAAACCTCGATCAGCCTATCGTCGTCCACGAGGACCGTATCGAACAATTCGTCCTTTCTATACAGCAGCAATTCGAACACATCCAGCTTTAATGCCGGTTCCAATGGCAGCGGCACCACCGAACGATTGAGCAGAGATCGCGAAGTCGGAGGTAGTTACAGGCTGGCGAGCCTCGACAGGCTTGCCCTCAGGCAGAGGATACTGGACGGGGAAAAGGCGAACGGCGACACCACGTCGGTAAGCCTGAGCATCTTTCCTTTTTTCACGGACGACTCATTACGTTCTGCGTAATCTATGCCTGAACACCCTTCGGGTAAAGTAGGTAATTTCTGGTAATGAATACCATTTAAAGTGCATTAGATGGCTCTGTTTACGATGATCCTCTTCCAAGTATGATTTATACGTGTATCGAAGGATGAATATATAGGTTAGGTTAATTTCTATTATTAAGTATGCGTTTTAGTAATTGTGGTTCGACGTAGAATTTAATATTATTGAATTTTGATGGTATTGCTGGAATATGGAATTGAATTGTTACTAATAGCAAATTCGTTCTACATGCGGGACCGACGGAATTAGTTCTTAAGCTAGATTTCATATCGATCAACTTAACCTGGCACGTTTAACGAGCCGGGTCATAGAACTTGTAACCTTAGGTGTCATCGAGTGGGAACATTCCCGTAAATCTATAATCGATAAGTCCATAAAAGCGACAAACGAACATCCTTTAATTACGGAAAGATCGATCACATCGACCGGATGCTGCGACTGTGCACAGAGGGCTCTCTTTAACCCCGAAGTTTCAGCTTCCTTTCAAAAATACCGAATTCTTTTTCCTTTGACATTTTCAGACGTTCTAGATTGTAACGTAGGGCTGAGAGTACCTTTTACGGAAGTCGTTAGAGATTTCGGTAGGTAAACGAGGCTCTGTCACGTACCTCGTAACTCTGCAACTCAATCCTGTCACTTGAAGAATCAAATTTTATACCCCTGACACAGTGGAGGTCGCTTGTCTCGACGCTCGAGGACCCCGCATAAAGCACCACGTGATCGTTCCGTTTATTCTGTTCTCTCGTGGCTCCGTGAGAAAGCCGCCTATGACTCACGGAGTCGACTCGAGTCTCAGGCCCCGTCGTCGTTCCAGAAAAACAAATTACCGTTTCGATTCGAACGATGCAGTTAATTGCGTACCGTCATGAAATACCTTCTATCAAGAGAAGCAACTTGTTAAATTGCATTTAATCGTGCAACTATATAAATGAAATTTTGTAAAATAAACATGATATATTTTCTCGAATTTTAACTAGTAATTTACAAAAATACTGTTTTGTGTGTGCATGTAGCCACTACTAAAATACTTCCAAATTACGTTTTTTCTAATTTTGATCATTCGCGTTCAGAATATAGGTATAGCCAATCCGAATGAGGTAATTGCATCTCGCGGATGAGTCAGAGAGATTGATGAGAATCTCTGTCGCGAACACGTGGCAAGTTTACCCTACGATGGTCTCTCGTCGAAGAGAATGGGAGAGAGAGAGTGACAGAGAGGGAGAAACATAGAGCAGGGAGAGAGAAAGAGAGGAGTAAAGAGAGAAAGATAATATTCAGCAGCGCGATACTGCACGGGGCAAAGAGTGACAAAGAGAGACGCGTCGGGGGAGGAACATATGGCAGCATTCTTATCTCCATTTTCATGGGCTTTCGCGCGTGCGAGAGAGACTTAGCTTTTAATTCTCTTGGTGTGTCCCACTCGTCGTTGAGCATGTGCTCTCTTCACTTCTTCGATTCCTTTTAAACCACGCCCCACGTTAACCGGCTTATTTTTATCGCCTCTTTACAACGACCGAATTTCGTGCAACTTGTTAGAAACTTGAACGGCGTTCCGTCCAACAAATAAGCTGCCAGCAGACGAGTGTAACTTAAGTACCTGGACGGGAATACTTCGACCTTGGAAACTTGATTCGCCGTAACTCTTCGATACACTGTGTTTGTCTAACGTTTTACCCATTAACATGCGTGCATTTTCGTTTTTTATTTTGAAAAACATTAAATAAATTAGATATTCCTTGTATAATTAATACACCGGAGGAAAGAAAATTCTCGGGAATATTTTCGGTGAGTTTAGGAGCACGGTCAGGCCTTTGTAAAAATTTGAGAATCACTGTGTTGCGCGCACATGGCCACCCCTCACGCGGATATTCGATGGAAGGGCCCGGCTCGTGTGACGGGCGGTTTTAGCCGAGGGTCCTACCCTCGTACGGTGCGTCATAGACAATAGAAAAATACACAGTAATTCGTGACTCACGAAACGGGAAAGAGATACACTTCGAGCGGAGTCTAAATCGAAGTTGCATGATACTTATCAATTTTGTTGTAAAAGTGATGGTGAAGAGACGAAGGAATTCGTAACACATCTTTACGTAGAAATTTCACTTCGTTTTATATCTGATTTAAGTAGGAAAATTTACGATAATTATACACCATTTACACAGAAATTTAAATAAATCGCGGAATATCAAAGTGTTCAAAAAGACTACAAAATTATCATCACTTTGTACACGCAACTCTCACTGCCGCGAAGCACGCACCGAATAATGAAACAGGCGGGGGGGTATGTATGCTTCGTAGAAGGACGCAGAGTTTGGTTATGTTCGATAAAATGGAAATTTATGACTTCCGTGAGCATGGCCGACCTTAAATGAGATCATTGTTCTGGGCTTCGATAAATGCGCCTCGTTGAGAGAATTTTCATGTCTTTCTTTTATTTTCTTCTTTCTCTCTCTCTCTCTCTCTCTCTCTCTCTCTTTCTCTCTCTCTCTCTCCTCCCCTCTGGTGCACGCGTGACACGGTGGCTGCTGAAAGGCTGGAAATAGAAGAAAAAAAGATAAAAGGCGCATTGTTTCAAGAAAAATACGTTCGAACGAGGGAATTAAACATACGGGGATCCGTAGATAGATCTGTAGTTGAAAAGATAGAACCAGTCGGTAAACGTAGTTGTCAAGGTTACCAACCAACTTTTCAAACTTTACCGACAATTAAAAGCCCGTTGCACATAGGTTACATTTAAAACAGGAAAGGCTGCAAATCACTTTAAATTGTCCTCAGCGTCTCCACCCCTCCATTTTATTCCCCGAAGTTTCAACGACACCCTCGTTCTCATTCGAGACCATCCCTCCGTCACTCCACACGCTTGAATTTACGCTCTGAACGTTGCTGAATTACGAGGCTCGTTCGAACTTTTCTCCGTTTTTCGATTAATCGAAACTGACCATTTCACAGGTACACACGTACATGTATATTAAACTAACTCGAATCATGTTGGTCATTATTCAACTTCTTCTATTCGCTTGAAAACCTTGCAGAACGAGTTTAGACTACGCGTCGGAGGAGAGAAAAGGAGAGAAAATAAAGAGAGGGAGAGAGAGAAAAAAAAGAAAAGACTCGGCTAGCGTGTAAATTCATACCGGAATGACCCTGGTGTGATTCTGTCGGAACACACGAAAGTGGGGGAAGAACCTACCCGCCCACCCGACACACAGAGGCACCCTTTCAGAAAAGCAGGCCGCGTCCCACTTTTTTCTCCCTGTTTTTTCCCAAACACAACGTTCGTGTTCCTCCGTTCTGTGGTAGATTCCCCAGTTCTTCTCGCGGGGATACGTGTGTACCTAACTGCTTATAGCGCCGGGGTTCCCCGCGTGCTCCTGCACCGTTTTACATGAATACCGACGGACGTTTCCATTGAAATGAAACGCGAACATACACACACAGACACACGGTGGAAAAAATACGAGGAAAACAGAGTGAATGTTGGAAAACGAAGACAACGATTGGTCGGGAAGAAGATTGTTCCCTCGCGTATTTCGAACAGACTTCCGCAATTACTGCACGAATATACATACACAGTGTGTATAGTCGGTGCAAGCGATATAGTGTGAGGTCGTAATATTGAAGTATCAAACGGAGAGATCGATTGGTACAACCTCACCTAGGGTTGTGCGTTACAAACGAATTGAAATTTACAATTTTTTTTACTTACAAACTTTTGTCGAAGCTACACTACACCTGGTGAATTTTTAATTTATTATTCTCTTTCTGTTTGTATTATTTCAAAGTCTCGAATTTACATCTGATAAGGTTATGTTTGCAGTTGTAAAGATAACAGAGTGAAAATTACGACATTGTGTTTGTCAGACCGTACCAGACTAATTTAAGGTTAGGTTAGGTTAGCATCCGTCGCCTCTTACTCAATTACTCAAAATTAACCTACAGTCGGTAACGATTAAAGAGCAGACCAATTTTTTTAAATACACTACAATGGAAGAATTAATTCTGAGTTGCCCTGAAATTGCTCTGGATTACGTGTACTTCGCCTGACCAATCTTACCACCCCGCTATATTCCTTCCACCGACTATACACGCGTATCTCGTGTCCCTGTGTCTTCCTGTAACTACACGGAGAAGGGCTGTGGAACGCTGAAACATTTTCTAGCCATCCCGAGAACCTCGTTCCTTGATGCAAAGTAAAGTGCCTCTGTAGTATGATTGAATAATAAGAAAGTTATCCTGAGTCAGAATGACCGGTAACAGTCGGGTACACGGTTGAACGTTATCCGTTTCGAAACGATTTCTCCGTTGAAAACGCTCGTGGACCAGTTCACGAGATAGAAGACAGAGTTCTATCCGGTAAAATATTGTTATGTTGAATTGTACAGATATTTTTGATAGAGATATATCGAGAGGATGAACGATAGTCGATTTCGAATAGGCACGACGTCTAATCTTGTCTCGATGTCGCTCGTTTCGAACGCTGCTGAACGTTAATTGAACGAAATTAACCGGGTGGATTGTGCTCTGGCACGTGCGAGACGCAACATCTTGCTGTTAGAATTTCCATCCTTATGAAAGAGCGTTAATTAAGGAGATTCGTTCGGGTCGAGGACAAGCGAACATGATGCCCTGAAACGACGAGTCTGCCTTTAGGCGAATTTCATGCGAATTGGGTTACACGTAGACGTTCGTATTAGGGAAATTAGCAAGTTATGTGCTCCGATGCCCCTCGAAGGTTCTGACTTAGTTGTGAGTTGCAACTGTTGAGTTGCGACGAGCATTGAATTCTTTCGACGAAAAGTTTGACGAACCCGATGCCCGCAATATTGATCCTCCGTTAGGCGAATATATTTTTCGACACTTCGTAAAGTTTAATGTTATTACCGTTCTAGGCGTTAAAGGAATCGGGAAAAATTGTGAGATACTTGTCAAAGTTTGTACTGTATTATACAGTCGTTTGTTAAGTCGAAAGTTTCAAATTTTCTCTGATAAAAATACAAATTCTTCTCGAAGAAATGCGGCGGGGAAATTTCACTTGGGTCGTCGAAGACTATATTTTTCAAATTTTTAAGTATTCAAATATTCAAATATTAAAATTTTGAAATTTTTAAGTATTCAAACTTTTAAGTATTCAAACTTTCAAATATTAAAATTTTTAAAGATTCAAATATTCAAATTTTTAAATATTCAAATTTTCATAGTTCAAGTTCTAAATTTCCAAATATATTCCGATACTACTACGCTATTACCAGTGTTCAAAGAACGCAATTTCAATCTCGGACAATTCGGCCGGGTCATCGATGACCCAGGTTACCAAGGAATCGATATTTCGTAAAACCAGGCAAGTGTCTTACACACTTGGTCGGTATTGTATACAGTACCTAATCGGCTCCTCTTGGACAGTTATTAAATACTTCACCTAGTAGCGTAACACTTACCGAGTAATTGCTTTTCTGAAGAACACGAGGATTGATGAAATTCCTGCAAACGACCAGAATATTACGTATTCAGTATAGACCAAAGAATACTGTACATTTCGAAATCTATAGATAGACACGTTTCGGACTGGACATTGAGTTACAGTGGTTTGAACGTATGGAAGTCGTGGAAGCTTGAGGGAATTGTTAGAAAAATCGATAAGCGGGAGGCGACACCACCAGGGTCATTTCTAGGTCAACTGCTTTTTGTTTCCAACGTGAAATTTTGCATTTTTTTTCCCTTTCTTTTTTCGCTCCACGTAACGACGTGCTTTTAGCTTCGGTTCGACAACCTGTCGCCGTCGTTACTGTAACATGGTTTAATTGATGGTTCGAAGAAGAATTGATATTGCTCAAACATTATAAACTTAGAATGACTTTTTTCCCTTTTCACTTGAAGAACATTCGAGTGGAACTACGAACGATGATTTCAGAGAGACGTAAGGATCGAAGGACACTTAGAAAAACGACAAGAACGTCCGGTAACAGAGTTATTGGGTTACGAGGTGGAGGGCTCGTATGGAGGGCACAAAGGAGATTTCGAATTTCCCTTTTCCTTCCCACGATCGCGTTACATATCGATCCAATGGCCACACACCAGCGCTACTCTGCTGATATTTAAAGGGCAAAATAGAATTTTTAATAACACGAGCAATAGGATAGTTGTTGGTTCGTCGATTTAATCGAACGTACAAAAAAAGGCAAGTTTCACTTGATGTTGGAAATTTGTATATTTAAACTGTTGCAGTTCTAATGAAACATTCGAATCTCTTTTCAGAATGAATATTATCGATACACTTTATATTTTTCTTCTAAAAATTTGTCCAATTTTAGTCGGAACAATATTTGAACAAGAAAATCTTCGTTTCAACCCTTCACTTTTTACTTGTGCAACGTATAACTAAGATGATAAAATTTCCCCAATTTTTTTTTTTTTAACTAAATCATATCGAAATTACACTTTCCTCGAACAATTCAGTTGAAGTTCACGCGAATTATTTTTCTCGTTAAAAAATACCAGCTTATTAGTTCCATTCCTAACGTTCCAATAATATAAAGATTCCTTTAAGAATTGATCATCCTCGATAGATTAACAATTCCACAATTACCACCCGCCGGTAGTGTAGGTATTAATCTACAGCGAGTTGGTCCCACTGTTAATTACGAGGTGAAAAGGTTATCGTACCGAACGAATAGGATTACTCCGTTTGTCGCATGATTTATTCGAACTCTAAGGCAGCTGCTCGTTATTTCAACGTCACGTATCAGGTGAAACGTGTTGAAACATTCTCCATAATTCACATTCGATAATTCTTCAGTTTATAAATTATTGTTGTAGTTGGAACGATAATCTGCGCGACGTTACCAGCTGAGGGGTTAATTACGGAGAAATTTACGGAGGGCACCGTAATCACGCCGACACGTTTTCTCTATTCCCCTTTTATGAAAAGCTTTACTACACAGTGAGAGAAAGAGAGAGAGAGAGAGAGAGAGAGAAGTTGGCGTTTTCGTTCACGCGATGCTCACAAGCGTGTATGAAAGAAAAAAAGAAGAAAATTCGAGTCCTCCTCCTTCTCGTTTAATCCTCTGGCCCCTTTGTTTCTACACGCACAGTGTTCAGAAATAACTCTTTTTATCAGCTAGACGCGCTTCGCGGTTCGTCCAAGTTTTCTTGAAAGTCGAAGCTCGTAAATTGTCGCTGTCTAAACGTTACTGCGTCGCTTGCAATTATTATCAACTTTTTCTTCTTTCTTTTTTTTTTCTTTTTCCTTATATTTTCTGGCCCAGATTTATGGCGTCTGCTGTATTTAATTCGCGTTTCAATTCCTCACGGAACGACGGAATATACCAGCCAGCTCTCCTCTGTCTCTCCCTCTTTCTGCTGCGTTCTTCATTGAGGAAAAAAGTTTCACGCGACAGTTGTGGATCGTCGTCGCCATTTCCCAGTCGAAAATGCATAAATTCGCTCGGCTGGTCGCTTTGAAATTTCTCCCCTCCTCCTCCCATTCAAATTGATCCACAGGCTTATTCGGAAACTTCTGATACTCGCGTAAATTTTCAAACAGGAAGTTTCTCATTCAGGACCAACCACGAAACGAGTTCCGCCACTTTTTCTTTTTTCTTTTAACGGAGCAACCCGTCCATTTCCTCTGCTCTTCAATTCTACTTCTTTCTGTTAGGTTCGATAGTTTCTTTACGTTGGAAAATTAGCCGGGTGTTTTTGTTCGACGTATAATTTTCGCGTATCGTTCGATCGAATTGTTTGACAAAATAAGAGGAGATTCGGGGTAATTTTTTCGAAAGTACGCAACGAGGTTCTAAATAAAATCTGGGAAGCCTAGGGCGCGGTATACTTGGTCTCTCCCTCGCCTCGGTTCGATAAAGAACACGTTCTTTCGCGGCTTGTTAGTAGAACGCGCGAGGTTGCCTTTAAAATAGATCAAAGCTCTCCGCTGGAGCTTCCACGTTCAAGATACTGGACGTTTTAAGTACTCATTTATGTGTTTTCCCGCTACAGTGTACACAGCCTGGTTGAAACTTCAATTTCTACCGTGAAATTTATTCGTTTCCACTTTCGATACAATCGCCACGTTAACGCTGTATTTCTTGTCTTGAACCGGTGTTAACATCTGGTACTCGTTCGTAACAACGTAGAAATTCAACACCTTTCGCGAAAGAATTCGTATCTTTTATTTTTATATCAGAATTTTCTTTTATTTATCTATCAGCCTGTGATATATATATAGACGCTTCAAACCTTGATTTACGATTTTTTAATCGCCGTGTATCTCAGCCTGAGCCAGCACTGTTCCAATACAGAGTGTAAATAAAAAAAGTTCAGATATTATTCGGTGATCACGTAAGTTCGGCCGAAAGCGAGCAGTATTTTAATGGTAAAATCCAAAGAAATTCTACAGCGACGATATAACGGTCTTACCAAACGAAAAATGGGAAAATGTTGTGGAATTAGAAGGTGCTTACCTTTTCTTTTTTTCTTTTCTTCAAATTTAGGTCCGTTGGAAATATCGATCTAAATTATAAAATTCGACACGAACTTACGAGATGACCTAATGTATACTATTTGTATTTGGTAATCGACAAATTTATACCGAAGCTGCAGTGAGAGCAAAAATACAAATTTAACCTCTTAACGCACATATTCTTCTCAACTTGATACGACTAAAAATGATCAATTTCATTTCACAACTGTGTAGAAATAAATTTCCCATTTATTTATAATGCTGTGACTTGCAATTTCTGCCGTAGAACAGAAAGGACAGCGCGATATGAAAAGTGCAAGAGAATAATGAAACAAAATTTCACTTTTTCCAGAATTAGTTGTGCACGTGTAAAACACAGGCACAAGAGTTAAGGAGTCAATAGACGTATGATTCTCCGTTTGTCACAACCTGACCATATTCTTCACCAACAAGTTCCTTCTCGTCTAAGTTTCACTTTTACCCGTGAACTGGCATCGTTTATAAATACGTAGGTATGAATTAATCAAGACGCTGCGTTACACACGGAAGGGGTGATGTCAGAAGCCACAGCCATATGTAATCAGAGTTACGCGTAATTCACGTTACCGCTTTTGCGTGCCAATGACGGCAATAGAATATTGCGGCGTTGATTGCGAGGCCTGGATTTTTTCACACTTATCTGACCCATTCCCTACGCGAAGCTTTTTCCACCGCCCGGAGAGAAACGTCAGGTCTTTTCTATGTAGCTTTTAGAATACAATGCAGCCGCACCGGTATAATAGAAACATTCTTCTCTTCTTGAGTCAACGATGCTGCTGTTGCCGCTGCTGCATCTGGAAAGCTCGTGAATCCGTGAAAACAGATAGTACGACGTGACTTTTAGATTCTGATTTACCTTTCGTCTACTTCTCTTTCTCTAATGGAAAACAGAGGAAAAGACGAGAAAATATTCTGTTCGATGGGATTGCGGTATATCAAACATGTATTGATTTGTTGGAAAAAATTAAAATTACATCAGAGATAACCCCTTGACGTATGATTTCTTTTCCTGCCTACGCGTCTAAACGTCAGCTATTTCCTGTTTTAGTTAGATACTATATTAAGTAAGAGAAGATAACGTATTGTAGATTAATTGAATTTAGCTATCTTCAGTTTTGTAAATTAAATAGAAAATTGTAATTAAAATTCATTCTTGTTAATGATATAACTGTTTTTGTCAGATCTTGACCAAAATCTGTGACACAAGACTGGCTCGTTTTCATACGGCAAGAGGTTAGAGATTTGTATCTAAGTAAATTACGATAAAGTGACGTTAAAGTATCCGCGATGATAAATAAACGTAAATGTTTGTTGAAAACTTTGAAAATTTCCATTTGCTTTACGAGGCAATGAAATTCCCTAAACACTTAACCGCTCTACACAACTATTGTATACGGTTCCATTCAAAGCACACTTGCTCATAGAAAGCGACAACAAGATTATCTCATTGATCAACTCTATCAAAGTGAATTTAACTGAATGGAGGCTCGCGATCTACAAGGCGTGTTCGAAAATCCTCAGACTATCATCCTCGGTTTATATACACGGGGAGCGGTGCTTTATTGTACCTATATCCCCGACCTCCAGACGTGTTTGCAGACAAAACTTTCAATGTTGTTTTGCCTGTCTTGCAGAGCGTGTTTACTCCACGGTTCGCCAGAGATTTTCTTGACCAGTTTTATATGCACTCTTCTGAATTCTGTTTCACTTGAATATTTTCACGCCCTCGCGTAACGTGTGTCTGGTGACTATACCACGCCGTTTATCACGCAGGAAACTGATTTTTCTCGGGGCGAATGTTATCAACAAATTGTCCTTCGGTTGTTTACAATGAGAAGAAGATCGCGATCTTGGTTATCAGACGATTAACTATTATCTCTTGTCGTTTAAACAGGCGATTTATTAAGCGCAAGGGTTCCTGAACTCCGTTCGTTGAATATTGCAGGTAAAAATCGCGCCGCTCTCTCTCTTTTTCCTTCAATTCTTGACGTAAAGAAGGACACCCCAACGTTGGATGTCCCTCTTGGGAAATCAGCGAAATACTTGGAATAGTTTCGCGCACTGCAGGCAAGCGATATTTTTTTCCTTTTTAATAATAATGTATTAAATCTCATATATAGCTGGTATTCCTCTAATCGCATTAACGAAAATTTCACGCCAGAGTTACGATTAACTAATGATGTGGAGAAAATTGATTTAAGTACACTAAAGAAAAAGGAGAGTTTTTTTTTCTTAAGGGTTCCGTGTAACACGTCTCTGGTTTAACCAACATAGTCAACGTCGTCTTCTCGCTTTCTTCTACTTTCATACGGATTTTCTAGTGTTCTTCTAAATCTATTGAATTTATAAAGAATTAAAAACTAGTTATTTCGATTGCTTTAACAGTGAAATAATATATAAAGAGAAATATTAACGAAGTATCAGATCAATTTTGTACTTAATGAACGCAATAAACGACCGATTGTTAGAATATAACTAGATCTAGATATATTTCTGATATCTACCGGGTGTTGCAATTACCGTTTGTCGCCATCACGCAGTCAACAATGGTGATTGATGAATATTCAGAATTAAGCCGATTATACAGGCTACGTCGGTACACAGGACGACGAAAATATCGATGCGGGATCGGATCGATCGGTAACGTAGATTACTGAGAGTGGTGGGGAGCTGATCGGTGAACGCAAATTTATTCGTGGCGATGTAGTTAACATCTGTCTTAACGCGGTTAACATCTGCCGCGGGAAAAATCGCCGGTCCCAGCTGATTTATCCCATCCGTGGAGATCCACAGTTTTGTAAAAGAATACGACAGGTGTTCCGCGATCATGGAAGCCATCTGCACTCCATTCAGTCCGTCTTTAAGGCTCCATTGTGTCCACCATATCAGTTCACGGTGCGATCTGAATGGAAGAGGAACGAACAAACGAGACGTTTTGCATTGTGCTTAAGCCATTCGAGCAGAATAAATTAATTGTTACTTTGACGCTTTAATTATTATAATCTCTTTTTCGCGATCAACTATATACATAGTGGCAGGCTATAACGAGGCGTAAATTCGCGATAATGTATGTGAAACACGGCTGACCTTCGTGTAACACGATACTTCTACAGTGTGATTTGATTTTAACACGGTTAAAGTGTTGAAAGATAATTAAATGAATGTCGTGTATAGTGGTTACAATGAAAATCAGGTTTTTAAAATAAATCTTTTGTAACATAACCCCTCTTTTCTGTCATTAGTCCCGCGTAACCTCTAACTATCATGTTACACAAAGGTTATCTGTTCATCGGAACGCACACAGTTGCATGTGTCGTTTTAAAGATAAGGTAAAAGCGATTTTCCGTCGTGAAAGACGATTTAGAGGTCCGTTAAAAGACTCAGCCTAAAGGATAGAGAGGATTCCTTTTTCCTTGCGAGGGAATTGGTTCCATTAAAAGAAATTTCGTCCGGTGAAATATCGTGGTTTTCGCTTGATTTCGCTTGATTTCCAAGAGGTCGTTTTCACAGCGAAAAACACCAACGATTCTGTTCGACACGGTTCATTCGTTTCTTTTTCTGTGCCCATTCCTTTTTTCCTGTTTCTTCTTTTCCCCTTCCCCCCCCCCCCCCCTCCCTTTTTTTTTTTTTTTTTTTTTTTTTTTTACGTGGGGAAATCTATTACAAATTACGGGATCGAAAAACGCGATTCAACCACAGCGACCGCTAAAAATAGCGATACACGGATATTCGAAACTTCTCTGCGGAGAATTGTCTCGCGTTTTCTGTTGGACGCAGATAAATGGAATAATCGTCGCGGTAATGTGTATGTATCGGTAGTGTCCGTGAAGCTGCCGAGACGAACACTAGGGATAATTCTCTCATGGCCGTTCTGTCATGTTTAAAGCCTGGAAAAAGCCGGAGCACTTCCTATTAAAAAGTTCCACGAAAGACGACGATGACTACGGCAGCAGCGTGTTTCGTCGTTGTTATTATGATATATTTCGCACGAGGCAAATTTGACGCTCACCCATAAAAAGAAGGGAAAATCTGATAAAATTCAATTCCCCTCGAGGCTAAGCCGCTTTAAGCTGACGGTGCACGAGTTAGAAATTTAAGTGCAAAAGACAAGTTGCTGGAGATGATCTCGGCCGAGCGATAGTCGTCGCTCATTATAAAGCACTTTTCATTTTTTTTCTCGGTTGAAAAATCATTTCTAAGAAATCAAAATCTTTTCGAGAAAAATATTTATTTCTACAATAAGCTTACATTGGTGCAAGTTCTCTTATCGCTATAGAAGTTATTTATTTATTTGCAAATTAGAATCTGACTAGCGTGGTAGATTTCACAATGAAATGGCGGATTATGAGAAACACGTAAATCGAGAAAACGTGAATAGAAAATATTAAAAGCAAGTGAAATTTCAACGCGCGTAGACCTGCTGCAAAATCATATTACGAGATCGTATGTCCACCATGGTGCTCCATGGTTCACCTGCCGAGACACGAAGCGTTGTGGACAAGCGCGTATATGTATACATATGCATACGACGCCCATATATTGAGTATCTCATTTTACTGTATAAACAGATGTGCGTTAAAAATTAATTAACATTTCGAAATTTTTAATTTGAATCTGAAAATTTAGAAATATGAAATTCGAAATTTTATATTATTCCTAGAAATTGTGCTGTAAAAGCGAAAACATGGTATATGTTAATAATCTTCTGGCAAAAGGCATATTATTGTCATAGAATAGTCGATTAAATCGATTCCCCTGGAAAAAAAGCACGGACCACTTCTTCTCCCCTTTGAAATCCTTTTGTTCTGGACCTCTTTAATACGAGTGGCTCCTTTTGAACTGGGTTTGGGACTCTCGAACAGAAGCCTGCTAGTAAACTCTTAATTAATGACAAGCTTGTGCAGCTCCCTCAACATTGTCTTAGGGCCATCGTTACTATTCAATATTTCTTGCTGCTCGACTACTCTCCTAACCGATATTTTATTCTGTATAAAAGTCACAGGTTATTTATTCATTTGAGAATCCGCCCAGATCTTGTACAAACGATAACGTTCATCGAATAAAATATTCTCTTTCCTCCAATTTTAATTCACTACCATCTCATAAAGTGGACCACCCTATTTCAATTTATATCTCATTATTTTTAATAATTATTACGATAAGACAATCATGCCTCGTTAAACATTTCTTGTTATCCCGTCAATTATTACAGCGTTACGTAACAACTCCGCCTGTATTGTTTGACAGAAAGCTCATCATCTTCAATGGTGGGACAGAGAAGCCAACGGAGTAGGTTGCGGAATACTCTTACATTCCAAGAAGCTTCTTTGATTTTCTATTGTTCCGTGTTTCTAGCCGAGAAGTCTCTAGGTTTAAGAGAGGAAGTCAGTCGCACGGGTAAATTGTCACGGTGCGCGTCCACTACTACCACCTCCTTTAGATCTCTCAAGGGACTTCGGAATGAGGCTGTCTCACTGTTGTGTGCAGTCTTATGCGCACTGGACCGGTTTCTGTTCCACGATGCTGCACTCGGTTCGACTGAGTCTCTCTCTGGGTTCCCAGACTCGTTGAGAATATACAACGCATGTGCACTCTCTGTTACATTGTCCCGTAAATAAAGGGCGTCTCCGTAATCAACGTGCCGGTGGATTTTTCCTCGAAATGATCCCGCTCAGGCCACCCAACGATCAGCGCACCAGTCGACATTTCCCCAAACTAGTTTGATCACGGTGTATATGTATTTTTAGCTTCCACGAAATATACGCGCGTCTGACACTTTTTCTACCGCCTGTTTTGTTTTCCACATGCCCTGGTGCACCCCCTGTTTTATGGTGGTGACTCCTAGTACAAAGCTCTCACAAGTTTCTGCTTTCAGTTTATCGAATCGAGAAACTTACCTTTAACCTGTAACGATCTTTTTCTCTCTGTTCGTTTCCCCCTCCCGAAAAAACGTGTACATTTTGAACCTACGCTATATATAGTCCATTTTGAATGAGGAGCATAGAGTTGCACGGTATATAGGCTGGTGACGTCGATAACGGCTCGTGTACGTGTAAATCACCTTCAGAATGCAATCGTTCGTTCGTTGACTCTGCGCCGCTTCTGTAAGCAAAGCGTTTTCAGCCGAAACAGTTTCCCTCCATGGACCGCTCTTTTCTCGAGGCGAGAAAGCTTCGCTTCATATTGCGACACACTCGGCAAATTGAGAAACTACTAAGTTCCTTTAACGACCGTGCGATATTATGCGACACGCGTGCAAATGACACACGCGAGCGTATTATCGACCGAGTCGAGTAGTAGTAATAGGAAATGAAACTGAATATAGAAAATCACGCTGGCGTGCGCGTCGTCCTGTTCGTTTCCGCCTTGACCTTACGCACGTTTCTTTCTTGCCGCTCCTTAATGAGTTCGAAGCAGCTATTCAATTTATATTCCACGCGGGCTGCAGTGGGTAGGATCGAATTGTAACGGAACATGTAGCGCATTATGATTCTCCGTACGCGTTCCTTTTCTCTTACGCCTCTCTAGCATTAAACTGTGCAGGTAGAGAATTTTTCTTTTCTTTTTATTTTTCGAGTCGTCTAGCGCTCCGGAGAGTGCCTCTCTTTGACGCCGCGGAATGCAGCCGCGGATCGCAAAAGGCTTCGCGCTTCAAACGGAAACTCTGGCGAATGCGCGCGCCCGCTCTTTTCAGCGTTATTAAAGCGGCGAAACCAGGTTGGACGGAATATAACATTTTTTCTTAAACGGATTTATTTGCACGTGTATAATACAAGCTTGTGTTTTGTTTTTATAAGAGATAGAAATTTGTGGTCTTTTAATCTTCTGTCTATTATGGGCACATATATGTGTACCCAATGAAACGTCGCCAATGTAGGTTATGAACGCCTTTAAAACAGACAGGAACGTTTGATCTATTTTGTTTAATTTTGTACAATAAGGAAGTAAAAACGGTTAAACTGTTCTCATATAACTTAATATCTGGGATCAAATCTTGGATGTTTCAAACTACACAAGGAAGTTGCTGTTACGAGAGTTGTACATTCATCTTCGTCCAACTGTTGCTAATCCTACATTTCGACCGAGATATGCTGCCCGAGTTGTCAACTGTGCTGTGATCTGTATTTAGTACTTTGGACAGTGGCCACTTCCGGCCGGATGTTCGTAAGGCACTGCGCCACTCGAAGCTGACCATAGACCGTCGTTTGTGTTATATGTAAAGCATATCGATCGCGAACAAGCAAACCGTTGCAATGCAGTTATTATTTGCGCCGTTTGTGTTTTTTTATACATATTTGTTGATTCTTTCCAACGATACTTTGACACGCAAAAGATAAACGGGGTGGGGAAAAAGTAGATCGCGATCAGTGAACTTATATCACGTAAACGATTTTACAACGTGCATGGAAGGACGGAACGGTTTCCTCTAATTCGCGCTGTTGGATCAATGATCAGCCTGCTACTAACGTTAGCTCGAAACTGTAGCGGCCTAGAAACAATTGCATATAGGCCTCGGTGCGAACAAACGGCTGGAAATAAAATGGGGATTGAAACTGGATCAAACGTATTCTGATTTGATTAAAAAAAGCGTCGATGGTACGGTAGAACGAAAAAGTAGATCGATTATGACATTTACATGTCGATATATCGATACAGATCAAAGCTATAACATCGATCGATATTATTTTCCCGCGTGAACGACTGTTATTGGCGCGCATAGATATTTCTCGTCAGACTCTTGGCATAATACGTGAATGAACAGCAATACCAATAAAGCGTAGCAAGCCAGAGAGGATTATCCATACTGGTAGACCACTTTCTCATCCTCGGACCGGGAGGATATTCCAATACGAAATTGTCCATAGCTGCATTAAGCCGGAAATTCCGGATTCAACCGGTTTACCCGTACAATGTATCATGATTCTATCTAAAATCCTGACATTACTTTTCTAACCTATTTCGTATCGTTGTATGTCTCGGACATTTTTTTAATAATACACGTTGAATCAAATTTTAACAAACTAATTCAAGATGTTAGAATGATAATAATAATATATTGTTGAATTTTCAGATACAGGCGAAGCGTGAACTGTTCTTCAAAGGCGACAACACGGGAATAATATCGTCGCCGTCTGTGCCGTCAGTGCCGCCACCGCAACCTCCGTCACAGGCCCCGTCGTCGGTTAGCACGTCTTCGACGACGACCACGACGACCACGACCCTCGCCTCGCCCAACACAGCGCCTCAAACCTCCTCGACCGTGTATACAAGCGTCACGTCCTCAGCACCCAGCTCAAAGCCGCGATTACCTCCGTCCACGGTGATCCTGAATCAGAACGATGCGTCAGAGGATAGCAATAAACGGGAGTCGAGCAGGAGCAGCGAGAACAACAAGGAGACCGCTGTCCTGCATCATCCGCGACCGACGCCGCCAACCAAGCCCAAAGAACTTGACGGATACGTGGGCTTTGCGAATCTGCCCAACCAAGTCTATAGAAAGGCCGTTAAGAAGGGATTCGATTTTACCCTAATGGTCGTCGGTCAGTTCTAATGCTTTGAGTATTCGATTAACTTCAGGTCTGGCTAATCTAAATATTGTTTCACGTGTTTACTACTTGATGGAACTTCCAATTTTTCAGAGGTTGTGCAGCAAATAAAATTTATATTTAAAAAATAACAATAATAGATAGAAATGTGATTACTGAGTTATTGGTTAGTCAGGTCTGGATAAAAAACTTCTCGAATTTCTGTATATCACTCTGTCGGTTCTGTTCAGTTCAGGATCAATTAAACGTTTAATATTATTTGAGATAATAGAGAAAACATGCGATGAAATAGTTAAATGGTGAGAGGTTTACTCTCTGATGGCCTTGAGTTGTAATTGATTTTGGACAATCTATACTATGTGTACATATATATATATATATTTGGTTTCTATTTCCTCTTATATTAAAATGGCACTCTCGCGTATGGAGTATAATGGACAATCAACCGGTGGAAGTGATATTGCGTGAAATAATTAGAGAATGATCCATTCAAACACAATGGACAGAATTTCGATGGGTTCTCTTTTGTCTGTGTAATAGATAGGTGCAATTAACGTGATCTCTGTATATACGGGGGGAATTTGAAAAGAATGCGAGCATCAACAGGACGGATTGCGCACAAAAGTAATGACCGTTATCGCGAGGAGAAAAGAGAAGCTAGGTCGACACGGTGTATTCTATATATATTTAAAGTGAATTTATTTTCGCAAATGGGACGTGAAAAATGCATACTATGACTTTCTATGCCTTCGTTAATGTCCATTGTACAAATCGAGGGATACAGAGATCCGTTTCTCCGCTTGGTATTTCAATTTCATCGAGGATATTGCCTTATGAACCTCCCCATCTGCTTAACACGTGCAGAACGAACGCTCTTTCACCCAGCTAGATTAGGACTGTCTTCAAGTTGCCGCGGTTCTCATTTTCTCTTTTTCCATCGTTCGAAATTGAATTTTTTCACTTAACCTCGAATCTCAATGTTGTACATCAAACACACCTTGATAAAATGTATATCAACTTTTTTGTCGTTAGAATTTTCATAATGAATTTTTTATGAAACCGTGTAAATATTATTTCTCGCAAAGTTCCACGATATGCAGTTTAATTGCGCGAAAGTTATCGAGACAAACCGCGTCGTCTGGATGAAAGTTTGAAATTCGAGAATATAGGCGGAGTGCCGCTATTATTAGTACCGGTATAAACAGAGCCATTTCTCCCTAAATAGAGCAATTGAAACGCTTATCCTTGAGGGAGAGAAGGCGCGGCACTTTGGCCAGTTCAAGGTACGCGGACAGAAAGGTCAGGGTACCGTTTGGTATTTCGAACTGTCCCCGAAAAGAACATTAAACGAAACAAAACCATATTTCGTTATGTATTCAAATATTTTCTCACCAATTACTATTTCCAACGAATAATATTAACAATTTCATTTTATTTTATTCCTATCTTAATTTTCCTCTTTTCTTATGTATCTTTGCAGGTGAATCTGGACTGGGAAAATCAACTTTGATCAATTCAATGTTCCTCGCCGATATATACAGTGCCGAGTACCCAGGTCCTAGCCTTAGGGTTAAAAAAACCGTAGCCGTAGAGACTAGCAAAGTGTTATTAAAGGAGAACGGTGTAAATCTTACTCTAACTGTCGTCGATACTCCAGGATTCGGCGATGCAGTTGATAACAGCAATTGGTAATTTTATACATTCTGTCTTATTGGAAATTATAAATAAATAATACATTTTATTCAGAGAAATATTCTTTTTTTTTTTGCAGTTGGGTACCAGTAATTGAGTACATTGAATCAAAATATGAAGAGTTTCTGAACGCAGAATCTCGCGTAGTGAGACGACAGATTCCAGACAGTCGAGTGCACTGTTGTCTCTACTTCGTCGCACCCTCAGGCCACGGCTTGAAGCCGTTGGACGTTGAGTTCATGCAACGTCTCCACGACAAAGTTAACATCATACCTGTCATCGCGAAGGCGGATACTATGACGCCGGACGAATGTGCTCATTTCAAAAAACAGGTTTGTATTATGGTGAAACAGAATTGGGTAATTGCTCATCGACACACGAATAAAGTTGCTTCTTGATTGCTTTACATCGCCAGTTTATTATAGGTAGAAGTTGTCTCGTCGTGTCTGCAGTGGATGCTAAATTGAGATCAACTTTTTGTTTGCACTCAACTTTTTGTATTCCTTAAAAATCTTACGTAGGACGTATTTTGTCCCAATTTTTCAAAATATATGTAGATGTATACAGTACTCAAATGGAACATATGCATCTAACTGATCCCGTAAAAGGCGATCTGGTATGTCACTGACAGTTCGAGTACTCAAGTGGGACATATATTCCCCCTCTAGTCACGAAAGGGTTAAATTTTAGAGTTATAATTTATTGCCAGCGATATAACCGATAGGCAACTTGTTAAGTGAAGAGGAAACATACTTGGTTCACTTTTAATGTTAACAAATCTGTTATTGTTGTTGTTTAGATATTGAACGAGATAGCACAGCACAAAATAAAAATCTACGAGTTCCCGGAAGTGGAAGAGGAAGAGGAAAGTAAACTGCATAAAGTTCTCAGAGACAGAGTGCCGTTTGCGGTTGTGGGTGCAAACACGGTGGTCGAACATGATGGTAGAAAGGTCCGTGGTAGGAAATACCCTTGGGGAATCGCAGAAGGTGCGCAATTCTGGAAACTTTGAATTACTTAGTTTTCATATCAGTTTAATTTCTTGTGAAACTTCAGAGGAAATCATAGTCTGTTTTTTTCTTTTTCTGAATGTTTAGTGGAGAATCTAGAACATTGCGATTTCATAGCGCTCCGAAATATGGTGATCAGAACGCATTTACAAGATCTGAAAGATGTGACGAATAACGTGCATTATGAGAATTTCCGATGTCGCACATTAGCCGGTGTTGGAATTGACGGGAAACCAACGAAAGTCTCCAATAAGTAAGTGTGTTCTTGCAATAGATAAATGTACGAGCCGTGTACGGTTATTTGAAATGTAAAACCATTGGAGAAATGGTGTGTGAAATTTACTACATAATACATTTAGGAAATATTAGGGACAAGAAAATGTTACAGATCAACAACGATTCGATGATATTTAAAGATCCCATAAAATAAGATGATTACATCGAGTTCCTTTTTTTTAATTTTTTTTTCTTTTTTTTTTTTTTTAAAGGTAGCGCTCCGAAATATGGTGATCAGAACGCATTTACAAGATCTGAAAGATGTGACGAATAACGTGCATTATGAGAATTTCCGATGTCGCACATTAGCCGGTGTTGGAATTGACGGGAAACCAACGAAAGTCTCCAATAAGTAAGTGTGTTCTTGCAATAGATAAATGTACGAGCCGTGTACGGTTATTTGAAATGTAAAACCATTGGAGAAATGGTGTGTGAAATTTACTACATAATACATTTAGGAAATATTAGGGACAAGAAAATGTTACAGATCAACAACGATTCGATGATATTTAAAGATCCCATAAAATAAGATGATTACATCGAGTTCCTTTTTTTTAATTTTTTTTTCTTTTTTTTTTTTTTTTTTTTAAAGGTAAATACAAATGCTTGTAGTGTGTTGATTTCGTTTTTACTACGACAATATATAAAAAGCTTGTGCATGCAAACTATTGAAGAATAAAAATTACCTCTGTAAGTCAAATATGTTTAAATGAGATATTGTTAGCAAAGTTATTAAGATACATATGATAATTTAGGTTAAAGGCAGAAAAATGATCGGGAAAATACATTTTTTAATAGCATATTTCTTACGTGAATTTTAATGTTGATTTCTTATTGGTTAGTTTGTGCCCTCCAGGAGTGATGAACAGTTTCATGACAGTGTGGTAAGTCTTTTAATAAGGCCGGGATCGTGTAATATAGTTTTGTGTGCACAAGCCTTGTCCAGTTTCCATTTACTGCGTATTTAGTTCTCCGCGCATTTATTTAGTTAAAAGGGGGGTTCACTCTGTTGATGTACACATGTTTAAATTGAATAGGATAAAGAGGAATGATAATTGCATAGATCATCTTATTCAAGGAGATAATAATCACTGTCTTTCACCTGAGTCAATAATACAAATTTAACAAAGTGAACATCTGTATGGAAAATACTGGTAGTGAACCCTCTAATTGAACTTTCAGTTCATATATGTAGATTGCATTACATTTTTATTTTAGCAGACAACTATGTTGCTAGTTTTTTTTAGTATTATTGAGTATAACATGTAAATCTGCTTGGTTTTATTTTATTTCATTTTAGTTAGTCTCTATAAACATTTTCCTCTGATGTTAACCCATACATTGCAATACTATTTTTTTCATCCTTATTAAGCTCATATTTATTCTGAAAAGTTGCATTTTCATTTTGCAATTTCCCATACATGTAGATAGATCACAAAAAAAAAAAAAAAAAACGCAGTCTAAACAATTAGTAAAGAGAGATTTGTATGAAATATTTATCTCTGCGTAACGTAATTAAATTGAATATGAACAATCATTTCAAATGTGTCTTGTAGGAATCCTCTGGCTCAGTTGGAAGAGGAGAAGAGAGAACACGATAATAAAATGAAGAAGATGGAAATCGATATGGAGCAGGTGTTTGAAATGAAAGTCAGAGAGAAGAAACAAAAGCTCAAAGAGTCAGAAGCAGACGTGAGTATTGTTCAGTGCGTCTTCGCGTGTATACTTGAACATAGAAATCGTTTTAATCAGAAGGAAAATCTGTTCACAGGTACAAAGAAGGCACGAACAGATGCGACGCTCGTTGGAGCAGCAAGTACGCGAATTGGAAGAAAAGAGACGAGCGTTTGAGGCTGAAAAATTAGAATGGGAGAAACAGACTGGTCACAGTATTGAAGAATTGCGTAGGCGCAGTCTAGAAGCGAATTCAAAAGAGTAAGTATTGTTTAAATGTAAAAAGATCTGCTTTTGGTTGTTCATACTTTTTTATAATCGTTATATATTATACATCCTTTTTTATGTAAAGATATATTAAATACAAAAAACAAACTGCTTCTTGCACGAATGGAAAGGTATTTTGTAAATTAAAGGACATACATAACTTTATAGTTACTGTAATTAGGGAAATGGATATAATGCTTAAGAATAAACAATTTGCAAATACCTCGTTAGATATATTTTCGAATATTGCTTAAAATCTTCGCTTTAAAAGAATCATTCAGCTGAATATGTGCAATAAAAGCATTTACAACGAGCTTGTAGCATAACTGTATTTCATTATAATTCACTACTACTAATCTCAATTATGAATTACGATACTTCGCTTCCTAGTCGTTTCTTCTTACAAATGTTTCGAGTATTCAGACATTCTTTTAAAACTAGATCGGAGTTATGTAAAAACTCTTCCACATAGTTTATCCTAATAGCAGGAAATTACTAATAATTATTAATAAGCATGTTCAATGTAACTATCCTTCTGAACTTAATTGAAGTTAATTCAACAAGTAGTATTCATTTACTATTAATTTAAAGTGATTCACTGAATTCTCTGATAATTTTGTCTCGTTTCAAGGTGATGAGTTAACAAGCTTTTGTTGAAGTTAGCCGCTCGAGTAATCGCCCAAAATATTCTTACATTTAAATTTGTTTTAGGTTATTATACATCCTTAAAAAAAAAAAAAGAAAGAAAAGCTCGTATCGTTCTTACGTGTGTGTCATGTCTGCACCATGTTTACATCAAGTAGAAATATAAAGAGAAAAGAACAATACGTATCGTGAAAATGTTTACTTTTTTTTTTTTTGTTTCCCTTCGGAAAGCTTATCTGAAATTAGCAATAAATGTCTGATGCAATGTAACAACAGAAAGTATACATATATACATATATACATATATACTCGGTATTTATTTAAAAAAAGCTTTACGGACGAATGTTATGTGATGCTTGCGCTTGTTTGTTTGTTGTGTGTATACCATATCGGGGTGTCCCTTAATTTAGGACGGGATCAGTGTCTTCCGAGGGATCTGGCGGTGGCGGGGGTACATTGAGGGGTTCCCGAGGGATAGGAAGTCTCCTACGCCGTCACACCAGTTTCAAATCACCTCAAGACAGCCCTACACAGATACAGCTTGTCATACAACATCCCGAACATCCTTAGTAGATAGTAGAATCTGTCTACATTTATTTACAAAAAATAAAAGAATGCCTCTACGTCGTTGTGTTCGAGGACTAAACCACTCTTTCATTGATATTAACATCGATCTCATTTTTTTTTTCTTTTATACGTTCGATGCATTTTTCTATATTTTATCAATGGTTTAACGTATGTACGATACACCATGCGTATCCATAAATAAGGAGGAAGAAGAAAAGAACTGAAACTGAGATTATTTACACATCACAACCAGTTTTGTGTACTTTCTCTATTTTTTTTTTTTTCGATTGGTTTTGTTTTATAATTACAAGGGCATGTGTTAGTATTAGGAGCTACGCTACTTGAGGCGCTACTGTGAATGAAAGAAAAAAAGTATTAAGTAATTTCGGTTTCAATGTAAATGTACAGTAGTAGGTATCTTGATTACTTATATTTTCTTTCGTTTCGAATGTTTCAAGAGCAAAAATAATGTATATCCTTTAACATAAAAGCCAAGGTCGTAAAACAGTTCGGATATCGAAGTGGTTAATGATATTTTCGTTTATCACTGTTCAAAATGAATGCTTAACCGATTATCGGGGAATGGAGATACAGTTGAAAAATTTTGCACCACGCTGACTAATGTTTGATAATTAATGGCATTTAATTATTAAAGAGGACGAGAAACACGAAGCATAGACTTTATGTTGCGAATGAAGCTAAATTTTAGAATAAAAAGTTTAGGGGGAGAGATATCCATATCGAAGAAGAATCTCGATAGTAATCTTACGTTATTAGCCCTATAGATATATTTAGAAGGGGCATATTTTTGGCACAAAGTTTGATATAAACTTTATCTAAGAGATGCAAAAAAATCTTTATATTCCTATGGATGTCACTGTTTTATATTCACTGCAACGTGCGTTACACTCATATACATACATAACTATCTTGTATGAACTTAAACACATACATTCACACTTCGTAGAGTATTGTGGAAAGCTATTGTAAACTCTGAGCAAGCTGTCTAATATTTTTTTTTCTTGTTTTTTTTTCACATTGATACATTCCAACTCGCATGTCTTGACATTCCCTTTGTACATGAATTTAGCATATTTCTTTCCAGTGTGTGGTTCTTCAAAGTACTTTTGAAACGAATCAAGAGACAGCTTGATAAAGGGTAATACCATACGTAACCAATAATAATTACTCACAAACAATTATTATACATTGTTAATTTCATCATTAAATCTTTTTTCGCAAATAAACGTAATGCTTTCCTAAAACATTTACTAACCATATTTTCGCCGCCCTCATTTTTTTTTTTTTTTTAGTCTTACTGCGAATAAGCGATGTGAAATCACCGATAAATGTCGGAGAAACGATATCGTTTGCTTGCCTTTTTTAAATGTAGCTTTATAAGATGAAATGCAACACAAACGTCATTTTTCTCTGACATGTTTTTTAACATTCACGTTATTTTTTTGTATTATATGTTCGTACATTTATTTTTATAAGTATCTGTGGAAAGGAGCGTTTTCATATCTATAAAAAAATATATAAAATATCATATTTGTCGCGTGAAACATTTGATACGTACATTGCACTGCTTTAACAATTTATTAAATTTCATTAGTCAATAAGCTTTATTGCAGCAAATGACAACTTCAAGCATAAAAATTATATATATTTGACCAGAAAAATGTTATTCTTGAATTATATATATATATGTATATACAACAAATGTGCACTACATTAACACTCAGAAAACAAAAAATAAAATGATACATAACACTTGCAGACAGCATGTGGCTTAATGATCATGGCCCATGGAAGTGTACATTTCTCAAAGCATGATTTTGGCATGACTAGATTATAAATCTATTGCTGTATTCACACTATAATTATGGATGAATATACATATTGCTCTACATATCTTAAAACATATCAAAATTGAACTTTAAATTTCAACATTTAATTATGCTACTGTCTATCAAAAGCATATATCACTTCAATGAACATACAAATATTAAGTAACAACAGTATATCTATTTTGAGTAACCAGATAGTAGTGTATGGAAAGTCATCAATATTCTTTATTAAAAGGGTGAAAAAATCTAAGGCAATAAATAATTACAACTTATAATTCATTAACACTGTAAGTTTTGCTGCCATCTAATGATTGTAACAATTCTTTCCTTCTACTGACATTATAATTCTTTTCAGGGCTGTCGATGGTAAGGATAAGAAGAATAAGAAGAAAGGACTTTTCTAACTCGACACCAGAAAGGCAACATGAAGAGTGAGCTTTTTTTTAAAATAATTAACAACGATTTTTCTTAAAAACGATCATACGAAGAGCATGATCTCTTTAAGAGAAATTAAATGTAACTTGATAAGAAATATTTCTCTGATGAAATCTCCTGGACTAATCTACATCTAATATTTGCAAGAACTTAAGTTGAATAATCCCATAGAACATTAATGTACACAATATACTTCATGGGATACAACATACTTTACGATTTTCTATTATTTGAAGCAATATTGCTTGAAAGTCAACGGAGATAAAGTTCGGGAGATTCCTTAATGAATTAAAAGACAAAGAAGAGATATGTGTTGTTTAAATCATGCAGTTGATGTGTATACTGTGTATATCGCTCCACGTTTATATGACTTCCTCGTTTTGCAAGCATAAACGTATTATGCTTTCAGGAGTGAAAATGAAAAAGTGTTTCTTCTATCGTGTTCGCCTGTGCTTCTTTGCGCTTCCTATTATTAACATTCAAGAAACCATACCTAGCATAATTCGACATATGATATTGTACAAAATGTAGGCATAGTCTCGGAGGACGTCATTTTTTTTTTTTTTTAACAAGAATGATCAAAAGATGCTGAGAAAGAAAGTGTGAAAACTCATTAATTTGTCTCAATTTATCTTCGTTTTCTGTCATCCTATTTCTATTACCTTGTACCCTTACACGAATATCATCATAATTATGTGTCGACGTGCTTGTGTTGTTTTTGATATTTATATTGATATTCCGAATAACGATTGCGTTTAATATAAGTGTATAATATAAATATCAAGAAATAAGATGTTAAAGACAATTTGCAAAGATCCAAGTGAGACATGATATGGAATAACGATGATGATCGCTCTTGTAAAATTGGGTGTACAATATATAACCTGGTTAACAGATTCAATTGAAGTTGAATTCGAATACTGTTGCAGAACATCATTTTTTAGACAAGTCATATGAGAATCTTTCTACTAAAAAAAAAAAAAACAAAAGAAAACAAAAAAAATTGTATATTTACAAAATCGAGACGTGCGATACACCATCGACCTAATAACAGGCGAGGAAAAACCTCTGTGTCTAGAGATAGCAATAAATTCTATCGATGTTTCTAATTACGTTTAAAATGCGTGGGTAAATTAAATCGTTGAAAAAAACAAATAGCGCATTTATAATATAATTGTAAAAAGGATAATTCTTGTCCTACAATACAAATTGTATAAATTAATTGTTTTTTCACATCGATCGTATATGTTCCTTTCAGTATTCGCTTGTCGCAAGTAACAACGTGCTGCTTTACGATAAATAATCGAACACGAAGAAACATCAAACAGGAAAGAACAATACAAGAGTATCGCTCGTAAATTGGAATCTTTTCGTTGAGCTCAACTCCGCGATATCATTTTGCGACGGATGGTTGAATGTGATTTTAAATGAAGCAGTGGCCATATATATATACATATAAATATATATTTATGTATAAATAAAATCGAGGAGATTGTAAGGATAAGTCCAAGTTCGTGTATAAATTTAAGTTGTATCGATAGCGACGCAAATCGACTTAAACGAATAGGAGTAAAATTGTATAAAATAAATTCATAAGTGTGTGTTGGATCGTCGTGATTCGAGACAGTGCGTTCGATCATTATCGTTTCTTTGTTCGCCGTTCGTCAAATCAAACAAATGAATAGAAAACAAGTAAGTCGCGCTTACGAATTAATTAAGTTAATTATTACAGGGATCACAGACGACTAGAGGGTGTATTCGAATCGATACGAAATTTGTACGAAAGAGAAAACCGCGCCGTCTCGAACCCGTCCAAGTATACGTTTGGTATTAGCAACAAGAATGGGCAAACCGATTTAACTTTTATAACAAGTTCCTTGAACTTTTCACGACGCCCACACCGGTCAATTGCATTTCTTTTTCTCTTGTCTATTTTCGTTGAACGTCCTGTACAATTTATAAATGGGTAGTTTTGCCGGGTCAGAGGATCCTCGGAGAAGAAAACCAAGCAGTTTGCCCAATCTTGGATATTCGTATTTCAAGCTAATTGAATTAACTGGTGTGCCAAGACGAAGAGGATAAGCATTTTATAATAACGCTAGTACGTGATTCTTCAGTTACTGTAAAATAAGATACATGCGATTTTCCTATAATATGCAGACAAAAGAAGAAAAAAAAAAAGAAATAATGGGGGAGAAAAGAACTTCGTCTCAATTTATTGGGAAGAACCACGTGTTACATTCCTATTTTGTACTCATTTTTCTAGGTGAAAAGAATCAACTCATCATCAAGCTCGATCTTCGCTCGTCACCGACAATCCCATTAAGAAGCTCAAAGAAAATCGCTGCTTCAATCGCACGGAGAATGGCGACGATACTTCGAAGAGCGTACTTAAAAATAACGATGATAATAATAATATTAATAATAATGAACGTAAAGCTAAGATATACTAGAGCAATTTGTACTTGAAAATAGACGAAGATATGAGGCTTTTCAAAGTATCGATGCGTCCGAGTGAAACACTTTAGATGAAAAAAAAGAAAGAAAAAAAAATGCTTCGAGATTCGAGCTTTCGATGTCGGAAACAGCAATGAATACTTTGTAAGGACGGATATTTTAGGGGTGATCGAATGATTCGCATTTTTCTGCACTGATAATGTTAAGCTCAATATTATAGACAGGTTCGAATAATGAGCTCGCCAAGCTACAATATTTTTGTCTAAAGATAACACATTTCGCGACAGAGGATTCTCCTTGCGTGTATAAATTCAATTTTTTTTTTCTTTTCAAAGAGGAAGGAAAAAAATCTTGGATGACTCATATGAACTCACTTTTTTATGGAATTCTCAATGAGGAAGATATCTAGATCCATACATCCGAAGTACAAAGGTATTAATAGCAAAGGTCATACTTGAGGAATAAAGAGTCTTAAAGAGTCCATGCAAATCGATAAGAATGGATGCTTCGTTGTTAGAGTTTTCTTTTTCGTAAGATCCCAAAGATGAACGAAGTAAGAATTGAGTACTTAAATTCTATTTTTGGTTCCACCGTAAATTTTAACTCGTTGCAGATTTAAATAGGGAGAGTGCAACGTGTTAGAATCATGGATCATTATAGAGATTGAAATCCTTAATATTTCCGTGACCTAACATCTTTCTACTATGAATTTGAAAAAGAAAAAAAAGAAGAAAGGAACGGCTTATCTCATCGTTGTAATGATTCTATCTGAACCATTAGAAGAGAAAAAAAAAAATTCCACTTACGAATTACGGTTCCCGTGTGTCTGCTTAGTTTACGAAAAAAAAAAACAAAAAAAAACGAAGCTGTTTGTACGTTTCAGTGTTATATCGTGTAGGTGTAAGATATCGAAAATCGACAGAACGGAAGTGTATCGATTATTGTATGTGTACTTTAAACAGCGATGCTTACGATATTTAAATAGTTAATCGTCATGAATCGCGTAGAACTTCATGACATGCGATTATTACACACATTATACGTATGTGGGAGTCATACACACAAGAAAAATGGAAAAAATGAGGCGAAGTAGGTAAAACTAAAAGGAACTATATTTTGCCGTGCCAGACGAAAACA
>NW_017100262.1:929096-942693 GCF_001263275.1 Habropoda laboriosa
TTATGTATTCAGTAAATTATATACAAAATCATAAAAAATGTTGCTCAGTTTTAAACCCAAGTCTTTTGTGTCTATAAATATATTTTTTCTCATTCACGTACGACTTATGTAAGTATTCCGTAGATAGTATAAAAGAGGAAAAAATCAGAGATATTCAAAGTGTTTTGCATAAAACGTGCTGTTAGAAAGTGAAAAAGAAACAAAATCATTTAGTTGGATTGGTCCACGTGTTCCCATGGTGTTCGACACGCGAAGAACTTAGAGACAACTCGTTTCATATTCTAATCTTTTTTGTTCCTGTCCTCCTTTCCTAACTTATTTTTCGTCGCAAAAGAATTTGATATTTTCTATGAAGAAAAAGTAAAGTACAATTTTCAGAAAATTATAGTATTACTTGTGCCATCTATGTTTGTCGTAAAAATTTATCATACGATCTTAGATGTGAGCGATATAAATATTGAAAGTAAAACGAAAATTACAATAGAGATAAACGAATTTTAAGAGAACAATTGGTGCTCTTTGACACGAACACTCCGTCAAAACGTTCAAACTTATTCTGAATAACTGAGATCTAAATAGAAGCAGTTAAAATTTACATGTTTTTAGCATCAGTTGAATTATTTATGTGCAAGCCACGAGGTCAATATATATTTTTTGTGAAATTTCTAAACCAATATTATAATACTAACTTTTCACATACTTCGGTGAAAATAAATTCAAGATAAAGAAACATTATTGAAAATCATGTCACGTACCATGACAATTATAGAAGGAACTCATTGACTTACATAGGTAATTACTTAATAATCGATTAGTATCTGCTTTGACCTCGTTTGATCATTGTAGTAGAATGAAATAAAGGACAAAAACTTGCACAATATCAGGCACAATATCACTTTAGGAATTTATTAATCATTATTTTTTTTATCGTTCTCTCTTATATTGTACTTGTATACGTTGATAGAACAGGATCTAGTATCCATCGAAAAGTAAAATTTCCAAGATCGTCCAACAATGAGTTCCCTTTGACCGGTATGCAATTGCTCTTCCTTCCATTCACGGTACCGTTCGCTTTCACGAAAATTCATTCCAGATGCTTATTTTCATTTGTACCGTTACGTTACGTTAAACGTGAACAGCGCAACTTACATATACAAATCTATAATTATTTCTATATAAGTTACCTTCAAAACGGTACATCCGTCGGTAAGAGTTTTATTTCTAACAACGCATGCTCTAACTTACGTGCAAATATTTATGAAATGCGTCCTTAAAATACGAACAGCGTGAAGTGAATTAAACATTCTAAAAATGATTAACATTTCAATTGTTACCCTTTTTCTTCATATTATCATCTAATTTCAAAATCAATGTTCATAGAATCTAGGAAAAAGGATAAATCGTGAGTAATATTTATAAAATGAAATATTTTGAGTAAAAAAATAAGTAAGCCGAATATAATGTATTCGTAAAGAGAATCAAATGAATTTGTTATCCCCTCCAAAGAACGGCGCGACTAGTTGAATAAGTGGCGGCAGCTCGGCGAGCAGCATTTGCTCGTGGAACGTTAGTTTGTAAGTTCGATTTCTTTTAGTAGATAGATTAGTTGGACCGATCTATAGTCGGAAAAAAAGGTCAAACGAGCTTCAAAACACGCGATAGGAAGTCATTCGGTGACCGTAATTTTCACCTGTCGAGTTTCACTTCTAACCTGAATTCATCGGTGGGTTTACTTCTAGCAGTGCTGTGTCTGTCCTCAAAGCATACATTTTCTTGGCTTAAAGTTACGATTTCAAGAAAGACATAGTCGTCAAGTGCTGAATTTTTGAAAGATATTATTATTATCTTTACAAAATTATCATCGGTGTCAAGTGCCAAAGAGGCATTTCACAAAGAACATGAAATTTGGAGAACCTCTTTGATGCAGTCAACGGTCAATCGGCATCACGTGTAGACATTACATAAAGATTATAACATTTGGAGAACATCTTTAATGCATAGTCAGCGATCAACCGGCTTTACGAACATTTTCAAGTGGACTCAAAATACTTCTTTTTTATACATTGTCATGAGTACAACATTTTGAGAATTACTCCACAAGTATTATACCTACAAGAAGATTTATATAATCTAAATATATCACAATATTGAACAGAATCACTTGATTAAAATTGAACATCATGTGGCCAAAAGATGTTGGTATTAAAGCAATAGAAGTATATTTTCCTGCTCAGTATATTGAGCAAGCAGAACTAGAACAATTTGATGGTGTGTCTTCTGGAAAGTACACTATTGGTTTAGGTCAATCTAGGATGGGCTTTTGCAATGACCGTGAAGATATTAATTCTTTGTGCTTAACAGTTGTGCATAGATTAATGGATAGATATAATATAAAACCACAAGATGTTGGAAGATTAGAAGTTGGAACAGAGACCATAATAGACAAGAGCAAATCAGTGAAGTCTGTCCTCATGCAGTTGTTTGAACCACATGGTTGTACAGACATAGAAGGAGCAGATACAACTAATGCTTGCTATGGAGGCACTGCTGCCCTTTTAAATGCTGTGTCTTGGGTAGAAAGCAGTGCTTGGGATGGTAGATTGGCTTTAGTTGTTGCTGGTGATAATGCTGTATATTCTACTGGAAGTGCTAGACCAACTGGCGGTGCTGGAGCCATAGCAATGGTGGTTGGACCAGATGCACCTCTGATAATCGATCGTGGAATAAGGTCATCATGTATGAAACATGCGTATGACTTTTACAAACCAAACCTAACATCTGAATATCCTGTTGTAGATGGACAATTATCAATTAAATGTTATATAAGTGCATTGGATAATTGTTATCAGACTTATTGTAAAAAGGTAAAAAACAAGCATAATGACAGTGTGACTTTAGATAATTTTGATTCATTCTTGTTTCATTCTCCATACTGTAAATTAGTACAAAAATCATTTGCTAGATTAGCATTTATTGACTTTCTGAACACACCTAAAGAAAAGATATCTAAGCAATATCCAGAGTTAGCAAAGTTTCATGATGTTAAGCTTGAAGAGACTTATTTTGATAAAGATATTGAAAAAGCATTTATAAATTTGAGTAAAACAGACTTTTTCCAAAAGACCCAACCATCTTTACTTATAGCAAATCAAGTAGGAAATATGTATACTCCCTCTGTATATTCTGGATTAGCTTCTTTACTAATTAGCAAACCTATGACAGAATTAGCAGGTGCTAAAGTGGGAATATTTTCATATGGCTCAGGATTTTGTTCTACCATGTATTCATTAACAATAACAGAAAACTCAAAAGAGGGATCTGATTTAATGAAAATTATCTCATCAGTTTCTTATATTAAACAAGAACTGGATGCCCGTCAGAAGATTTCTCCTGCAGATTATACAAAGATATTAGAGTGGCGTGAACAGAATTGTCACACTGTACCATTTAGTCCACAAAGTAGCATTAATGACATGTTCCCTGGAACTTACTATCTTGCACAAGTGGATGAAAAATATAGAAGAATTTACAAAAGGGTATGAAATTTGTGATAGCCCTTAATTCTTAGCTTATTAATTGGTTTGCTTAATATGGTAACAAAATAAATAATTGGGGACAGCATTAGTTATTAAATAAAATTCCAGAATGGTGAATAATTATTTATATAATTGAAATAAATTAATTAATAACTAAAATAAAACTATATTACTTAATAAATATGTTCTTAATGTCAGGAAATTGCATGCACTAAGAATAATTTGTATACTTTTGATTCTTAAATTTGTTTATAAAAATGAGAATGTTATTAAAACATATGATAGATACATGTAAAAAGTTTATGAATTGTATTTACAAAAAGTATATCTTTTATGTTTGTTTATCATGTATATTTTTTAATATATCTATTGTGTATGGATTGCACTTTTTAGTAAAAAGAAGTCAAAATCATTGTTCTTCGTTATAATGGAAGTAATACAGAAATAAAGTATATGTAATATTAATTCATATAAAAGAACCCTCGAAAAGATACTGTTTTCTTGCTACGCTTGTTTTTGGATACTAATCTGTTGATCATCTAAATATTAGTAGAAAAAGTAAAGAATAGGAAGTTTTTAAATGCATATTAAAAGAGTGCCTTTAAAATGAAATATTCTGCAATCAAAGTTTCTACTGAATTAGGGGAAATATTTATATTAATAAGCTTATCTATTGCATATACATATAATATACCAAAAATGAAAGATTATGCATAACAAAGTAATTCAGTATTTTTGTTACTTATATACCACATATGTAAATTAACTTATATTTTTATTGTAACATTTTTTTCCATGTTTTGTTTAAAAAAACGAATAAAACAACTATAAAGTGTAAATTGTAACTTGCAAACAAATGGTTCTTGTTTTGTAAGGTTTTACAAATGTTAATAAATAGTTACTGTTATTCAATATATTGTTCAATTATATTCTTTTAAGTATTAGTTTCGTTTCTTTTAATTTTATGATAAATTTATGCAAGGTACGATCTCTTTCACATTTTATTTCGATAATTTCAATATTACAACAATGTTAAAAAAATAGTACAATAGCGAATGATTAATTTGAAAAAATATATTAATATATTATTTCTGTTTTGAGATTCATTTCGTTACAAATAAATACGGGCATCCACTTTCAGTGCATTTATAAATATTCAAAGTACATCATTGTCATAGGATATATAAAGTCTATGTGTTCATATTTACAAATGTATAAGTTAAAATACTTGATCTTAACTGTCTACAAAAATTGACAGTGGTCATTTTTTCGATTGTTATAAATTCGTAGCAGAGTTCTTGTTCCATAATTAAACAATTGTACAAAATACTGGCGCAACACCACGATTATTATGCTTTTGTCATGATCAATAATATAACCCACATTTGTTCTAATATCACACTAATTAAATCATTATAAAAATATTGTACAATATTTTTCCATTTTATGTACAAATTTGAACTTGGGAAGGTTATGCACATCATTTGTTAAGAATCTCTATTTAAAATATTTTATATGAGCATGCTGAGCAGGAAGACAATTTTCGACCTGCACCAAGTCTAACAACTTCATCTCCACTAGTATTTATTTGGCGATTTTCATGTCTTCTCTAAAAATAAGTAAAAAAAATGTATGTTTTATATACTATAAAATATAACTGAAATATTTGTATTTCTATATTTTATACATTACTTTGTATAAAAATTGTATGCTTACTTTAAGCTCAGATGCCAGGTAAAAAAACACAGAATCTATATTGGTATTTTCTTTGGCTGATGTTTCCACTACTTGTAGCACTTCAGGAAGGTATGGACAAAGGGCTTCTGCCTCTCCTTTTTCAACTTCCCGTAAATGTTCTAAATCACATTTATTACCTAAAAATGTTATACTTCGTACTTCTTCAACCCAGTGTTGTAAACTTAAGAATGTAGACCTTTTTGTAATATCATAAACTGAAATTCACTTGAGTTATTATAAAAGACATATATTTAAATAAGAAGAAAAGAAAGTAATATTTTTTACATACCTACAATAACACCATTAGCGGATCTATAATAGCTTTGAGTTATTGTGCGAAATCTTTCTTGACCAGCTGTATCCCATATTTGCAACTACAATCATAAAGACCTTAAATGAACATATACTTAGTGTAATATTAAAAATTATGTATTTTCAATTTATAATAACACTATTATTATAATTATTATGTTGCGTTAAAGAATGGAACATTATTATTCCTGCAAAATAATTCGAATAATTCGAAAAATGTATCGTTAGGAATATGTTAAACTTGTAGATCGTTTTATTATGTCTTTCGCAACATATCATGTCATAAGGTGAAAACCTATTTTTAACGAACAATGCCTGTTTAATATTACGTTAATTCTAATAAAAAATGATATTTTTTCAAATAATTGCATCGTGAAAGAACGTTAAATCTTTCAAAGATTTATATGTAGATAACGTGTAGGTTAAATTTCAAAAAAATTGAAAAACTTTAGTACTTTATCGATCATAGATCAAATAAACATACCTTAACTTTCTTATTATCGATTAGTACGGTTTTCATGGAAAAGTCTACACCGATTGTGTTTCCATGCCTCTCGATAAATGTACCAGATCGAAATCTTTGAACGACACATGTTTTTCCTGTGCCGCAATCGCCAATGAGAACGATCTTGAATAAGTAGTCGAAATTTTCATCGTTTGTAGCCATCAAATTGTCCGGATCGCGGTTCGACATTTCTTTGCGATCGTCGAAATAATTTATTAAATCGACGACACTCTTTGTAACCCGCACTGGTTACCTACGCCATTGTTTCACTGAACTCCATTACTTTGAGCATATTCTTACTTAGTACAGTTGGCACGTATAAAGAATTCATTGAAACCGGATTTCAACATTACTCTTCTTTTTTTAGTTCAACTTGCCTTACTTTTATCTTACAGCATTGAAGATACTTATACTTATGGAAGTTACAAATTTTATTATCTAAACAAATCATTTTAATTTTAGTACAATGTAAAAGTTTACTAGTTGTATTAGCTCACAATATTTCTTTTATTTAAAAGAAAATACAACAATATTATTGATTACATAACAGGGATGCATCATAGTATTTTTATTTTTCTTGAAACTGTTTAATAAAAGTGATGAATTGGACTATTACATGTATTTATTATAAACATATTTTTACATAAACGTATTCTATGCCTAAACAATTATAAATACAATAGAAAGTAAAATTAGAAAATAATTATTGTTTAGATGTGAATTTTGAAAGGCCTTCTAACAAACTAACATATGCTGTATGTTCATAACTTGTACTGAGTTCAACCAACTTTTCTGCAAACTCATTTGAAACACCTTTTTCTTCTAGGTAATTCATCAGCAAATCATACAGATACTGAAAAATAAATGTAATATAAATTTATGTATATGTATATGAAGAGAGATACATTAAATTACATAAATTTGTAGAGAATAGGTGTTACATTCTCTTACTTCAGAGATTTTATGAATAATAAAATCATTTCATAGGAGAATGTTTTACTCTTCCAAAGATCAATAATCAAAATGGCTACTAAATGTACCAATCTGTACTCAACACTTTGGTTAATACATAATTCATAACATTTTTATTTATACATACATATCAAATAATTTCAAAATGTACCACTTACCCCATCAATAATTTCACCAGCAACAGCATATACTTTATCAGAATTCTCTCCTGTATACAAAGTAATTTCATCGATGCCAAAGATATCATCTAAAATTAAATAACATTTGCATGGAAGATATTTTCATTTAATGCAATAATACGTATTATAAGTTAGAAATGAGTTTCATTTACCAAAGCTTTCGTTAGCACCTGATGCACCAGGTTCGCTATTAAATGAACAGGTGAATCCAAGAGTTTGGTTTCCCCTCAAAACATCTACTGTGAAGGATGGTTTACTTTTCATGTCACCAATGTCTGGATTGTCATTGGTCATTTCCACTTCAGGTTGAGCATCAGCATCAACTGTATGGTTTATGTTGAATGAAATTTTAATCCTATAAAGAAGAATTATTGTTCAAGCAAAACATATACTTTCTGTTATTGTTAGCTTTGTATGAAGAATTTTTTTTTACGTTTCATTGTCCTGTTTTTTCTCTAAAGTAACATCTGCACCGTCAAGAGATACTTTAAAACCATCTAATTCAGTAGGAATAGTTTTCAATTTTTGTGCTTTCTTTTCTGCTATGATTTCTTCTGCTAGAAATTCTACAAGCTCCTTCTCAGCTAACAAACAAATTAAAATAATTACTCAACAAACAAGTACTTTCATTACTTTAAGAAATGTTGAAGTGATGAAACTTTCATTATACATTGCAAAGTAAAAAAAAGATTAAAACTATATATAATTCTTATTATATTGTAATGTGTATATAAATACTTATAAACGCAACTATTAAATTTGATGAGACATGGTTTATCGCATACATCTAAGTTGCAATAAATCGATCGTATTCAAACGTGTGATTCGATAAAATTATAAAACTATTTACGATATAATAAATATACCTTTGGTGTGACCACTCCGGCAACAACCGCAATTACAAAGAATATTTTGGTGCTTAAACGTTTTTACTGAAACGATAGGTGCAATTTGGGCTTGTTGAAAACCAACGTTCCATAGTGTTCTTAATTGATTATTTGCGGTTCCAGTGCTCGAAGTAGACGAAAAAAGATTCCTGATTACGGACGAACGTAACGTGCTTCTTACAATTCCATTCATTTTACTGCTTTCAGTTACTATACCTCTTATTAATCGAACCGGTATTCTCACAAAATGGATCCCTTGGAACGCGAACACGAGGTAAGACAGTTATGGCATGAACCAACAAAATGGTCAATATGCCATGCCTTTGCTATTTTTGAAATTAACGTTTTGTCTGGTAATTTCTAGTAATTTTTTGTTTGAGACGGATTAAAGTCAATATACAGGGTGTCCCGTAACTCCTCGAACACCCGGAAATGGGTGGTTGCTGGGGTGACTCTGAACAACTTTTTCCTTTACCAAAATATTGTTTGAAGCTTCATTTTTGAATTATTAACGAAAAACACTGGCCAATCAGAGCGCGCGTAGAGCCCGCGCTCAGGGCAGCGACAGAGATCACCCGCACGCTATCGTGAACGACGCGTACGCGTGACTTCTCGGTTATCGATCGCTGTAAAAAAAATTTGACTTTGCACCGCTATTTTTATAAGGCTTAATTTTTGAAAAAACTGCAATTAGTCGGAATCGCGAAGAAAATAGCGAAGGTCGTTTTTACAACTTTTTTATCTGAGCTCGTAATGAAAATCTAAAAAATACGAATGAGCCTCTGTTCTTCGTCCCTGAGCGCGGGCTCTACGCGTGCTCTGATTGGCCAGTGTTTTTCCTTAATAATTCAAAAAAGAAGCTTCAACAAACAATTTGGTAAAGGAAAAAGTTGTTCAGAGTCACCCCAGTAACCTCCCATTTCCGGGTATTCGAGGAGTTACGGGACACCCTGTATCGAAATTCTACATTGATTGGTGAAAAGTACACTCATGTCTTTTGTCATCTTGGTTTTACATAGTCTTGGTTTAAAATTGTCCTTGAAAGCGGTAAATGGCGTTCTAACGTCTACAAACGTAAATAGCTTCTGAAGGGAGGAATTGTATACATTTTTTTGACATTTTAGAAGTTGTTTGTTATTGTTATACAAAATGTATTCACTTACTGAAGGAGCATTGGATGTAAGTTTCAATGTAGTATTTGTATTCTACAATTTTCATTTAATTGTAGTTTTAATATTACTTAAATTTTAGAAAATCATGAATGGTGTGGACGTCGATAAACCGGTACTGCAAATATTGGTAAGCAACTTGTATATTTTTCTTAATCGGTTGTAATACGAAATGCATTACGATAAAACATGTTAATAAGATAAAAAATACATTTAATATTATGAATTGCCAGTGTTGAACTTGTTGATTTTTTTTTATAGGGTCATAAAAAATTGGCTAGTTCAAGTAGTGGAGAACGTTATAGACTGCTAGTGTCTGATGGGAAAAGAGTAAACTCATTCACAATGTTAGCTACACAGTTAAATTCAATGATAACAGAAAATGTGTTAACTGAATTTTCTATTTGTCAAATAAATAGATATGCTATAAGTATGGTAAATAATGCTGGAAAACAAAAGTATGCAATGAGCATTTAATAGTTTGTACTTGATACAATTTTAAAGTAAAATAGTATATTATTAAGTTTTATTTATTGTAGACGAGTCATGGTGATATTAAATATTGATTTGAAAGTTCCTGGTGATGAAGTTGGACATAAAATTGGAAATCCAACAAATGCTGAAGCTGATTGTGACTCTAAACTTGCACAACCTCCTCCTCAACAGCAACAACAGCAAAGTAATATGAGCTGGCATTGAATTATTATAAAACATATTAATTATGAATTGTAATAATATATTCTTTTCTAGATACCTTTATGCTTCAGAAAAATGTACCACAACCTTCTACTGATAATATATCAACAACTCCAATTGTAGCATTGAGTCCTTATCAAAATAGGTAAATGTATTCTATATTTACTTTAATATTATAATTGTAAAATATTCTGAATATCAATATCTGCAGGTGGGTAATAAAAGCAAGAGTTGTCAGTAAATCTAACATTAGAACATGGAGCAATTCACGTGGTGAAGGAAAATTGTTCTCTATGGATCTTGTAGATGAAAGTGGAGAAATCAGGTGTACAGCATTCAAAGATCAGTGTGATAAATTCTATGATATGCTTGAGGTATTTATGATGAGTATCTATTGTTCAAATCATAATATTACATTTTAATTACATTCATTATAGGTTGGAAAAGTTTATTATATTTCCAGAGCTAGCTTAAAAACAGCAAATAAACAATTTAATAACTTGAAAAATGATTATGAAATGACTCTGATTGGTGACTCTGAAATCATTCCATGTCATGACTCGGGAAATGACATTCCAAGCCTGCAGTTCAACTTTGTACCAATCAATGATATTGAAAAAAAGGAAAAAAATGATTTAATGGGTACCTAAATATTAATTTAAAATACATAGACTTATACAATATATTTGATGCATTAATTGAAATATTGATTTATCATAGATATCTTGGGTATTGTGAAATCTTACGGTGATTTACAAATGTTAACGTCACGAACCACGGGTAGAGAACTTAAAAAAAGGGATATTAATATTGTGGATGAAAGTAATACTATGGTAAATATTTTACTTACTCAAACCAACAAATTAAAGAATTTTTAATTTAATGTTTCCATAGTTATATTTGACTGAGTTTCTAGGTATGTCTCACATTATGGGGATCACAAGCTGAAGAATTTGATGGAAATAATAATCCAGTTTTAGCTATCAAAGGAGCACGCATTGGTGAATTTAATGGAGGAAAGAACCTATCTACTATTAGCGCAACAGTCCTTCAAATCGATCCAGATATTCCAGCAGCACATAGGTAGTAATATTTATTTTGAACCCATGTAAAATATTAGTATTTCAACGATTTTTTTTTAAAGCAATGTCTTATTTTAATATAGATTACGTGGTTGGTTTAATACAATTGGTCGTAACGAAGAAGCAAAATCACTCTCAAAAGCACTTGGAGGTGGAGGTGGAAGTGGACCATGGATTACATTTGGGGAAGCGAGAGAAATGGAATTGGGTTTCAAAGGAATTGACATATATACAGTAAAGGCAACTGTTAATATGATTCGTATCGAAAATGCTCTGTACAAAGCTTGCCCTACTGAAACTTGTAAAAAGAAGGTAATGGTTATCTTGCATTTTATGCATTTAAAAAGGACTGCTTAATTTTAAAAAAAATTGTTCCTTGCAGTTGATTGATCAAGCAAATGATATGTACAGATGCGAAAAGTGTGATAAAGAATTCCCTAACTATAAATATCGTTTACTTGCGAGTGTAAGTCAAAGAAATTTTTAGTATATGTTCAAATAGTCATTTAAGTTTAATGATATTTAATAACTTCGTAGTTAAGCTTAGCGGATTGGACAGATAACCAATGGGCTACAGCATTCAGTGAAGAAGCAGAAAAAATATTGGGTATTTCAAGCCAAGAACTTGGAGAATTACAAGAAAATGATAATGATGCCTACCTCGAAAAATTTGGTGACGCAACATTTAAAAGCTTTCTATTTAAACTACGAGTTAAATTGGAAGTGTTTAATGTACGTTGTATTATCCCGATAAGAATGAAACTCCGAAATCTCCTACAATTATTAACATACCAATATAAATAATTTTTATTTACAGGATGAGAACAGATTAAAAGCAACATGTGTCAGTGTATCCCCTATAGATTATAAAATATACAATAACCATTTAATAACTCAAATCAAGGAATTAGCTGGAATTGTTAAAGCTTGAAGTTGTCTTATGATACATAGTATTTGTGCAGGTTATAAATTTTTTCGAATGTTTTCGTTCTCAGTTTCGTTCTCGCATATATAATTTAAGTGTTTTCTTATATTGTATACCATTGTATATATGATAAAAAAAGTCTTTCCTTTCTAAATAAATAATACATTTTGATACATACTACTTAATTCTTCATTTTGATATCCTTATAAGAAACTTCTATCCTCAAATTTTCAACATTACATCAACATTACCATCGAACAATAATAATTCTTTTAAATTTAAAATTAAATTTCATTCAAATTATTAGGCTTCAATAATTCTCATGTTTAGAATATATGGAACTGCGATCGAATAATCTTACGAGTAATCTTACAAGGTAATACAATCTACTGAAAGTTTCACGGTGCCTACGTATTCAGAATGAATCATTGGAATCACTATCTCGTAGTAACCTGTTATTATTTAACGGGGTCACCAAAACCATGAATATATGAAATTACATTTGCTATAGGGTTGAGCATGGCTGAAAGCTGAAAGTAATTCAGTTGAAAACATCATGCTTGATTAAAGATTCATGTAAACGTAATCACATTCGTTTAACGTTACATATCATCGTCGTAAAAACAAGCCGTTACATGTAAATCTTTACTGATGTCCTGAGTACTTATAACAATGACATCATTAATGCTCTAAATCTTTCTGCAGTAACGTAAGAAATTAATATGCATGTGTGTGATATACATATGTACATAGTCAACCATTTCTACAAAATCTGTATTTTAAAACATTTTACGATTTGCAAAATTACATATTTTAATGACTTAATCGTTGAGGAATGATAAATTTCTTAATGCCACTTATGTCGTCAATAAATAAGTTACTTCAAATGATCTACATCTGTTAATATAACGGATCAGCGAAGAAATTGGATTATATGAATCATACTACGTGAACCATTTATCAGTTACATTGAATTGTCCGCATAACGCATAGTTATAAATATCATGATTACCTTAAGTATTGCAATATTATTTAAAATATTTCAAAATTGTGTATAAATTAAAACTTAAACATATAGAAATCCGATATTATTTAATACATCTTTTTTATATACTTTCAACAAAGTATGTGTTTTCAGATATTTAAAAAAAGTTCTCAATGCATCTAAAATTATGAAAGAATAGTATTTAACCTTTTTTGTATCTAAACATGAATGTGCATCAATAATTCATGACTCACTTCATTCGTTTGATTATCGCTTGTAAATTGCAGACGTTAAAACTTTGCGTCTGCAGAATGTGTATCGCGCATGCGCGAATGGACTACCTTCGTAAAGCGTCAAAACGGCGCGCTTCGACGCAGTACGAATTCAACTTTCATAGTGAGAGTGTTGATTCCTTTAGGTTCCAAGGATTTTATTTGTCGTCGCTTAAAAAAACACCATGGCTATTTGTAAGTAAAGTTTTGTATTGATAATTTTAAAAAATTCATTATTCGTTTACCGTCAAATTTTGTTACATAAGTAATTAACAATGATAGATGAGTTACCAACATTTTAAAGTGAAAAGTAGTAAAATTATTTTTATTAATTATTAAC
>NW_017100262.1:942841-958594 GCF_001263275.1 Habropoda laboriosa
GCGCATTTATGAATTGCGTAGTTATTCTGCAGAAGGTATTATGAAGGTATTCTGCATCAAATATTAATTTACCTTAATTAACTATTTATTTTTAGGAATATAAAGCACTATATCTACGAGGTTCATTAATATTTTTTTTAGATGTCAGGGTTATTTGTAACAATACCGTCAATACTATCCTCCTTGAATAGATACTATCATTGTATCGTTCCAGTGGATGAGAATACATAATATTGTAGAAGTAATGGAATATGGTTGAAAATCTTTCTCATGACTTTTGCAGAATTGCATCTACATTTACATGTCGAATCGAATATCGAATTTACTTCTAATGCATCAAGGGACTTCTTAAAAATAGGTCAAGGGTCACTTGGAATAACGATCTGTTTGTTACTTTCTATGATTTATTGCAAATCACACATTACTTTTTAGATTTTGATGTTACCATCTAGGAATTGTTTCTATTTTTTTTCTTTTTTTTTTAATAATCAACAAATTTATGCTTGATAGTTGAAGAAAGTACTGATAAAGATAAATATATGAAACTTTCGAGAATAGTAGTCCTTGCAAGTGTTATTGGTAAATCAAACTTATCGACAATTGATCTATAGAAACTGGTAGAGAATCGATATGTGTTTACATGAGGATGCTTGGGTGCTTGGTTTCTTTCCTAGTGTCTAGCTAAATATAGTGTCGGGTGCGGCCGTGCCGGTTTGACAAGCCGGCCGGTCGGCTTTCTTAGCTATAATGCGATTTCACGAATCCATAGAACATTGCGCTACTTCCACTAGGGACAAAGATGTCCTCGATTAACCTAGATTTCCTAAATTCCATAAAAGTACTAAAATCATATATTTGTATTCTTGGAAGATCCAATAGTAAGCGGAATAGCACTTAATGAAATGTTAAATACAAACAGGAGGATAAATTCTTAAAGGAAAAAAGTTTTTACGGTTGAAGAAGCATAACAGTACTCTCCTGCTGCGTCCCTATGCATGTAGTGTAGTCTTAATTTTCAAGATTCCGGTATCACGTCATCTAGGTAGGATTTCTTGTATAACACCGGCTTCCAGATTGTTTCGCAAGCCGCGCTTCCACTGTTTCTCGTGAAAATTTCTCGCCTGATTTCTGGAATCTTAGTCATAACTTTTGCTGATTGCAGTCAATCAAATTTTAACTCCTTGTCATTTCTGTATAACGTTTTCCATTTGCAAATAGATTACAATCACGAAAAGTGAAAGACAATAGAGATACCTAATATCATAATTTTTCTTTGAATGTAAGAAATTTGTATATCACTTAAAGAACCTTCTACAGTTTTGTTTCGAATTTCAACCCTATTTAGTTAATTTTTCTCACTGCGTAGCGTGATCCACCTTGCTGAGAAAAGGAAGACAGTTGCCATGCGAGGTCAGTGACAGCGGGACACGAATGGCTAGTAACTCTGTTAGACGCTCGACAGTGTCTAACTATTGGTAGTCGTGCATTTGTTATAAATTAACGCGGATTTATCTGGTAGGAATAATTTTTTGTATCACATTGTGGTGAACATAGTCGTGAACTGTAATCGATTAGTCGAACAAAGTCGACGAAGGTAGTTAGAGAAAAAAAACTTACAATTGCTACAATATATACGTTAAAATAGGCTCGAGGATCGCGTTAATAGACGACGTTAGAGACGAAAGAATACGTGGTAAACGGCGAAACGAAAGAACCAACTGACGATCATCATTGCGCAATGGAAATTGACTCAATGGCTCTAATTTTCGCATTGTTATGTTAATTGCGAGCGTGACACGCCTTCTACGATATACGGGGTCTATCTGAAGGAATTTGACGCGCGAAATGAGTATTCTCAAACTGATTGAATAGAGGTTTTATTATCACAATGGTCGATTATTTAAAAAAATTTTTTTTACAACTACATATGAGAGACGATTGATAATAGGATTATAATGACGACATAGAATAATTAGAAAGCTACAAGGGTATAAGTTAACTGTATCTCGTGACTCGTTGACACGCAATTTTCTAATTGATGCCGTATCAAACGACAATGTGAACGTGATACTTTGACCGGCTAATCTCCACATGAAAGCTCATCACGTCGATCGTTCTGAATCACCAGAGTACCGTAACATGAAGTAACAGATATCGAAATACTAGTGACATCAGCTCAATGCCGTTCCTGACCTCATGTGAGTGTGATATATAGCTTTCTTTCGTGTCATTCTTGTTGATTGAATTCCTTGATACCGACTTAAGAGAATGCTAATGAACAGATGAAGTTCAGAAAATATCTATGTGTCTTTATATCGACGTAATTAACGATTTTGGACTTCGACCCACGAAAAGCATAGAATACAAATATACAGGGTGTTAAAAAAGGGTCTAAAATCTTAACAACTTATAGCTCTCGACGAGAGAAGTAGAAAAATGTTTAATCAACGGTAGGTCCTAAAATTCTAAAGTCTTAGACTCTTCTTTTTAATAACATCCTATATATAGATGGAAGAAAGTGGCGTAAATCCATTAGAATCATGATTTATAAAAAGTGATGAGCCGAATTCTTTGGCGATTTCTATATTACGATGACACGATGATGTCAGCACCGTACAGAACCTTCCTGACACAAGTCACTATTTATAAGTATTGCGTCCGTTCAACAAAATCTTGTCGTGTGAGTATCAGAGAAGTATTTTGATGGGCAGTAGGTACACGAACGACCATTTCGTACGTGGATCACCGAGGCGAGCGTCGGTGAAATTCCGTGTTTTTTTTTTTTCGTACGCGCAGCAACTCGTGGCCGGCGACCGTTGAGAGGCGCGCTATACTTATTTATAGCATGAACGACGGCAATGTAATAACAGTACTCGGGTTTTTTTTTAGTAATTTTTTAAAGTGTAACTTGAGAAATATATGTGTATTGTATATTTCTAACTTGAACTTGAAATTTCAATCGAACGTTCTTCACTTGAGAATTTCAAATTTAAATTTAAATTCCGAATTGGAAATAATAGAAAGTCGAGAAAATTTTGAAGATAATTAAAAAGTTTGACAACGGTTAACGTTCACTTAGGAGATAATTTCACGCTTTAAGGTTAGGTTAGGTTAGGTTAACGATTTGTTTCTTATTCAAGTTAACACTTGTTATTAATTCATTGCGATAGATATTGTATTATGTAACGAGGGAATTTTTAGTGTGAATGAACGATTCAGTGTGATAATCTGTTTTTTCCGATGGACTTCGACGAATGTAGAATGTGCAAACTCTCCCGGCCTCTACTTTGCCGGAATGTTTTATTAGAGGGTATTGTATTGGCGTTAATATTCACGGATCTTGGCTTTTATTTGCTGTCACTGCTTAAGCTTCCAGGTAAATTTTCAAATTTCAAGAATTCCCTTTCATTTCACATTAATCAGGATGAATTTTTTGTATGCTCCCTAATGAATCCAGAAAGAACACAAAGGAACACGTGTTTAACGTTCACAGAAGTAATCAGCGCTGAAAATCTAGCGAAGTAAAAGCGCACCTTTTAAGGCGCACGCAAGGTGTCGCTTTCGAGCGTCTATTGTAAAGATAAGCAGGTGCAGACCGTTAAGTACAAAAACGACTGTAATTTAAGAACAGAAGGGAAGCGGATTGTGGTTCCTTTCCATCTGTCGTTTCTTAAGTAAATAAAAAAATCAACTGGTTAACTTTGTCATTCACCGTTAAGAAATGATTTGTAATGCTGATATTCCTGTGAGAAAAGCAAAGAAATCAACGGACTATTTCGACTTGTTTTACGACACAGAGCCAGCCGCTCCTTATGGCAGTGTCGACTGATTCGACGCGTCACGGGCAAGTTAAATTTATGATCGCGCGACAAAATCGCTTGCAGCCGGCTATGCGTCGTGAAAAAAAAAAAGACGAGAACGATTTGATGATTGGCTCGTTGACTGGCTGGAATCGTTCTGTTTCCATCGAAGAAAAATGTGTGTTTAATTAAAAGCAATCAGGAGTAGTACGTTGTGTTACGTTTAAAAATAGAGAACGTTCAACTTCGTTCCAGTGATGTAAATGTTAATTGAATTATGTCTAGTCGTAGAAGTAGGGATGTCATGATGGAAGTAGGAAATTAACGAACGTTTCGCTCGTAAAACGTGTCAGGAACTTTCTTGGTTCTTGCGTCTTTATCGAACTGAATTCTTCTAATGTCTGCAATCGTCCTTCGATTAAAAGTCATAGCATTCGTTGCTTTTTTCTCTCAGAAGGATGTTCAGTGACCGTGTTGATATCATTAGAGAAGATTTACAATCGAGCAACGTATCACGATATAATCTAAACTCGTAATTATGGTTAGCACGATATATTGATCGATGCAAGTCCTGCATTGCCCTACTTTTGTTTGTCACGTCGACTATACGAGATGCCAGGGCGTCCAGACGTCTGGGCGTTCGAAAGTTCTACTTTTCTTCTGCCAAATGCATCTTTTATCCTTACGCTAAATGAACTGGTTTTTCAATTTATCCGGACCGTTACTGTCCAACGTAGATTTTATGAAGGTCATTCTCCATTGTCAAATAGATATCTTCTTACTGCTCTTCCTGTGAGAATTGAAAATTGCTTATTTCAAATGTGATCGAAAACATATCCTTTTTTGTTTGTTTTTAGCACTTTCTACCGAGGACAAATTGGAATATCATTTCTATCCCGTCGCTAGTGGTCAGCTTCAGTTCCGGGTAAAATCTCCGCATGATGTTCATGTTGCTCTTACAACGGGTCCCGAGGCCGGAGAACCGATGTACGAGGTAAAAACCGATCTATCTTGTTACGTTCATTAGTTTAACGAACTTCCAAGTATTACTGTTTATGTGTGTTAAAAAATTAGGTTTTCATTGGTGGATGGAACAACAGCAAATCCGTAATCCGTAAAAACAGAGCCAAGCCTGATGTTGCTGAGGTAGAAACACCTGATATCCTCAATGGTGACGAGTTCCGTGGATTCTGGATTAGGTGGGTGTTTTGTATGAACTGTAGATCAATGCATACTAATAAAAAATGCGGTTGAAGAGAATGAAAAGTAGAAAAGAAATATTTCTTTTGTGAAATTCAGTGGATATTTCTCTTATATTTTCCCTAACGTGTAATTCCTCTTTAGATGGGACGATGGTGCTATATCAGTAGGTAAAGAAGGTGAACCAAGCTCATTCCTTACATACGCCGATCCAGAACCATTTGGAATTGGTTACTTCGGTGTGTGCACCGGTTGGGGTGCATCTGGTGACTGGTTAATCGAAGGTAAAATAGCCTTCTCTTTCTAGCGTGCTTAAATACCACACATTTTTTTATTAGTTGTACGTTAGGATAAATATTTATCATAATTCACATAAAAATAGAATTTACTTGGCACTGAAGTAGAAAAAAAGAAGAAAACGACCTGATAAGTATTATCGTAGAAGCCCTAGTTTTAGTATTCTAGGAGTAATCACCGTTGCAACTCTCGTTTAATACAACTATATTTTTTCCTTTTTCTTTTCTTTTGCTTGAAAAAAATATTTGCAAATTATATTCGAGGAATATATATTTAGATTATCATTTTCCATTTATTAATATAATTTTCTTGCTGGTATTTTATCGGATTTCGGACGGACTCTACTAACGCATCGTTGTCCATACAGCCATATGTGTCGCTGGTCACAATCGTACGTAAAGTATACGAGGCCTGCCGAGAAACATCAGTTTTCCCTTTCAGCTTGTTTTTGCTCGAATATGTTTGATCCTAGCACGTTTACCCTTCGCCTTAAACGGTGTTGAATTAAGAACATATCTCTATTAGCTATTATCTATTCATGGGTATTTCTTTCAAACACTTGACAATCTTAATTGGACGTCGTTTAACAAAAAGGGCACATGCACGAGAGAGAAATTGTAGATCCATTCGTAGTTACGCTTGTGTCTCGCTTCAATGTGACCAAGAAAACACTAGGTCACTAGACGTTTTTCAAGCTTATTGTTGGTACGACTGAGATCACATATCAATCGCGGCAGTTTCAAGGAAAATCGTCACGGATGTACGAGTAGGGCCTCGAAGACACGTTCCAAAAGAATTATGGAAATTTTAGGGAACAACGAACGCGTAATAAAGAAATGTCGATGGAAAGTTCAATTGGAAATAAAATCTTTCGATTTCCATAAGGACATGGCGCAATCAAGACACGAGATGAGTTAACCTACAAGTTTCACAATGTACGGAGCGGCTCGGTCCTCATCGAGGTGAGGGCCAAGAGCAATGCGCACATCGCCCTGACCAACAAGAAAGGCGAATCGAGCCCGATGTACGAGATCCTGCTTGGAGGCTGGGAGAACATGGCGTCCGTCATCAGATACGATCGCAAACAGCCTGACAAGGTTCGAAATCGACGAAACTCGAAATCATCTTCCGTTGATCTTAGTATTATTCCTTTAACTCTTCACTTAATAAATTAATTGGCCAGTGAAGAACTAGTAAGTTTGCCTACCTCCCAGCATTATAAATAAACGGTTTCGTTGAATATTCAAAGAACAAGGAACGAGTTGAAGGAATTCGGTATTCGAGTTTCGGGCAAACACAGGAAAATCATTCCTCCGATTGTTAAAACGATTGATTTTACACGGACAGGTGCGCGTGAACACGCCAAATTGGCTCGACGGCCGTATCATGGTCAAGGCCGGTGATCTTAACGGTTCTGTGATCATGGAATGGCAGGATCCAAAGCCAATTGGCGTGAGCTACGTGGGCGTACGCACTGGTTGGGGTGCAACCGGCAAATGGAAGCTTCGAACCGTGCAGTACCCATCCCGCCCGGCTCCCAATTCTAAGAGTAATTTGCCTGTTGAATTTCTGTTTATTTTTTTCTTCCCTTTTGCCTCTTCAAATCATTCTTGGTGACAGAGTTCATCGATTATTGGTCGCTTGTGGGCGTTAAAGCTTTTTGTTTTTTTAATACGTCGGTTTGAAGGCAGAATAATTGGCGTCACTTACTGCTTAGCAGCCAAGGAGCTCCATCGAATTATTTTTCCATGACGGCGTACGCTGTATTCTCTCTGCTTGCCTCCCTTTTCTACGGATCTCGGGATCGTTAAATGATAAAATTGCCCACGATCGTGTACCAGCTGAGATTTAAGCATCCACACCCACAAGGGAACAGGATAATTATAAGTCTTCGAAGAATAATAATTATATGTATTTTTGCTGAACGTAAAAAGTTCAGCAACTGGTTAACGCATTCACAATGATGTGATATCAGTGTACCAGTCACATATCACATGAAGCTTTTAATGACAGCATGTTGCAGCTTCCTCCCTATTGATTTGCACTCTCTATGTATTGTAACATTCATCGATATGTGTAAACATATCTTGTGACTCATCCCATGAAATATCATATTTCTCGTCATTGTTTTGCATATGTGTTCATCGTTCCTCACACGTCATCACTGTGAACGTTAACAATATCATGAAGAGCCTTCAGTTGTGTTTGTTTATGTATCTGCAGCATGGAAGAAAGTTGTGACGAATTTATTTTTTAAATGAATAACCTAACCTTACATTACTACGTGGCATGTTGTTTATTCGTGGTACAGATGCTGTGCATTATAATGGCCGTTCGTATGCAACGGTAAAATATATCGATTGACGAACGGCCACTATAGTGGCTGTTGATATCGGTTCACGGAAAGATTAATTAATGCATTCCTGTTGAACCTGCTTATAGACACGAACCCATCAGCTCCCCCACGTCAACCGGCGGAATATGTGGAAGTGGGAAAAGTTTGTTGGGTGGATGCGACCGGTGGAATGCTTCCTCCAGCTGCAGTCGAAGGTGGAAAGGATGATGAAACCCTATACGTGGGCAGAGCCTATCATGAGGGTGCTCTTCTGCCTGGTAAAGTAAAGCCAGGGCACTCTGTGTGCTATGTTGCATGGGGTGGTGGCGAACATGGAAAGTCTGATTACCAGGTACAATAGTAAAAAACAGATACGTGTATTTATCTTGTGTTAAGTAAATTGCAGTTTGTTGATTAAATTATTTTTCTTTTCTTTTTTTAGGTCCTCTGTGGTTGTGAACCCGCATGGGTGCCAACGAACGGAAACAACATTCCTCCCAATGCAATTCCAGGTGGCGAAACAGAAGATAACGAGACACTGTATGTTGGTCGTGTAGAGCACAGCGGCACTCTAACGATCGGCAAGGTGCAACCCTCGCACAGTGTGTGCTACATACCTTATGAAGGTGTCGAGATCGCGTACCCTGAATATGAAATCATGGTTGAAAAATAAATATGTCACGCACCCGTCCAGCGAGAGATTAGAGTTAGCTGCACCGACGACGATGAATCTGTCAATGAATTTTAATTGCCTTAAAATGACTTTATTTCAGAGCGCAATGAAATATCAGAAGTAGGCTATTTTAAAAGTCCCAAAAAAACATTTTATCTGTGTATAATTATCCTGATTGATAGCGCCCTGAAAACGATTAAATATGTTTCCAGTCCAGTAATCGAATCTCGATAATTATCCATATTTCAATAAGGGGGAGGGAAACAATGTATTATAAGATTAACGAGAATCTCCTACGTGTGCAAACTAGTCTAGATATGAATGGGCGGATTTGATGTTCACATTTCATCGGTCAGTCGGTGTACAACGGGCGTATACTTCCGCACAAGAATTGAAATCACAATACGTGTAGAACGCGCAAATCAAACTGACAACTATATGTGTAGCTTGGCTATGAATGCGCTAATAATTAGCTGCATATGCTATCATTAATTCCTATTGAATGTTTATGCAGTTCAAACTATGTTGCTTGTTGGTTCCTGTTCCGAACGGAGCATCGCAAAAAAAAAAAATGTATTTGATTAGCCTTTATTTTAGTTACGAAGCAATAAATGATATTTCCAGAACAAGAATTGTGTTACCTTTGATCTCCTGCAACTTTCAAGTTTTCTTTAAATATTACATTTAATGTATATACAAAACTTATTATTAATTTACATACGCTTTATGAAAGAATAAATATTTGCAAAAATAGTATATACAAAGTGGATAATTTATTTATTAGTTTCTGGTGATTTTTTCAAGTATGCTTAAATTGGTACAACTGGTTCATAGTTTGTGGGTTTGTTCTAAATAAGCCGGATTCAACAATGGCGGTCAATCCGTCATGGCTTGCCGTTAAATGTCAATCGGAAGGGAAAAGTTTAAAATAGTGGCTGATCGAAAGTGTTTTGTTTATAAGAATGGCTGCGAAAGAGCCTACAACCATCGACGATGGTATCGCCGAGCCCGGTATTGAACCAGGTGCCTCCGCAGAGACAATGCTCGTTACAACTGACAGTTTTGAAGAGTATGAACAAGAAATGAGCAGTAGTATTGATGATAGACAAATGAAAGAAAGCACAACGAGTACTATTTCAGAAATTCAGGAAGATGTGCAAGACATTCCAACAACACCCACTGCATCCAGTCCACGAGAACTTCAAAAAAATTCTTCACTCGATGATTCCGAATTAGTATGTTTCATAACCTCTGTTTCACAAAACACTGAACGTACTTAAATTGAAAATAAGTATAAAGAATTAAAAAGTTGCAAATTATTTGCAATAATTCATAGAAACTGTTCAAGGAAGTTGAGTTTTCCTAAACATTATAGTTCAAGGCCTATTGATCATTCTAATTGAATTTCTTAATGTATCTAATCTTGTAAAGAATTTCTTATTATTTGTAATCTAATTAAGTCTTTATGTTTTAGGAGGATGTTACACATCGGTTAGGTCAATGTAGCATAGAATCAGATCCATTACGTTGTAAGACATGGTTAGCACAAAAGAAACATGTATTTATTTTGAGCCAGGCAGGAAAACCCATATACTCTAGATATAGTTCAGAGGATAAACTAGTCACAGTTATGGGTGTAATGCAAGCTTTAGTTTCATTTGTTCAGGCAGGCAGTGATATGATTAGATCTGTTCATGCAGGAGACACTAACTTTGTATTTGTTGTAAAAGGTCCATTGATTTTAGTTGCAGTTTCAAAAACACTTGAAAGTGTACCCCAACTTACATTACAATTAACGTATGTAAATTATAATAGGACAAATACTACTGTATTCAGTAAAATTAAAATATTTCACTGGTAATTTTTTATTTTGTAGATATGTATATAATCAAATAGTCTCTGTGTTAACACAGTCACAGTTAACCAGAGTATATGATCAACGTAGAAATTTTGACTTAAGAAGATTGTTAAGTGGTAGTGAAAGACTGATAGATCATCTATTAAATTTTGTGGATAGAGAACCAGCATTCTTTCTAGGAGCCATTAAATGTTTGCCTTTACTTCCTTCAATGAGAACCTCTATCACACAAACTATCATTCAAATATGTGGCAAAATTAAGGTACTTTTGAAATATATTAAAACTTCTAACTGGCACTGCATTTAAAATCATACTAATAAGGTGAATGTGACACTTTTCAGAATTTAGTATTTGCAATACTCCTAGCTAATAACCAATTGGTAACATTAGTCAGAATGAATAAATTTTTTTTACACCCTGTGGATTTACACATAATACAAAATTTGGTCGACAGTTCAGAGTCACTTAAGACTGCTGAGAGCTGGACACCGATATGTCTACCAAAGTTTGATGCCAATGGTTATATGCATGGACATGTGTCATATTTGGCTGAGGATTGTCAGGCATGCTTACTACTGCTCACAGTTGATAGAGATGTATTCTTTGTTCTTTCTGAAGCAAAACAAGTATGTGTTTTCGTATAAAAATTTACCAAATTTAAGGAACAGCCAATATAAAAAATAATGAGAAATTTTATTTCTAGAAAATCGTGGAAAAATTAAGGCGAACAAATTGTTTGGAAGTAATTAATGAATCTATGAATAAATCACCGATTAAAACTGCTGATATTGGATTGCCAGAAATGCGACACGTTTTATATAAATGTAGAAGTACGGCACAATTTTGGACTCCTGGTTTTCAACCTCCATATACAACAGATGATGAAATAGAACGGTAATTATGATACTTCAAAATTCGCACAGTAATGTAACTGAAACATAATAACGAAAAATACCTTGTATGATATGTGCGTTTTTTTCTACAGATTACTGGGACTTTATCAATGTTTACACCACAGACTGCACTCTCCTAATCGACCATTAAAACTTATATTCCAACAGCTAGATAAAGAGACTATGTTAGCATGGGTAAGCTGAACTGAATGTAATATAAGATATCAAAGTGTTTGGTACATAACTGAAGTGTATCTGTTTTATAGGTAACATTAGGTTTTGAACTCTATGTTACATTTGAACCACTTGTAACAAAACCTGATGCCATTGAGGCAGTGAGTAAATTGTTGAAATGGATTAAAAAAGAGGAAGACAGATTATTTATTTTAAATTCGCCAACATTTTAAAAATCGATATGACTAGTAATATTTTAAAAAGGTTACAGAAGTGTGTATCAGACAGAATATAATTCAAAATAACGTGGGATGCATTGTTTGATAACTGTTTATATCAACCCAATGGAATATAAATGAAGTAAATAAGAAATAATTATTGCATCAAGAAATAAGTGCATTCGCGTTTTTCTCGTGCATTGGTACTATACTTTGCTCACTATTTTTAATTATAAAAAGTACTGTGAAATAAGGTAGATATGTGAAAATGTATATATTCAAAGACATTATGCATGTAATCATGTGGATTACATTTATAGACAGGCTATGATACTCTCAACTTATTTTATTACATGGTGCTCGAGAAAACTTGTCACTGTATTGTTAAAAAGAAATTAATTAAAAGAATAATATCTTTTTATATCATTTAACAAACATCTGGCATCTTTAAAATAGTATTTTGTTAACAGTCACAGTGATAAATTTTCTCTGATATTTTGTAAATAAGCGTAAAAGCAACGGCCATTGTTTCATAATCTTGTTAAGTCAAAAAGAAAGAAAAAAAGGTAATTTCAGATAGAATAAATAGGGTAATGTTAAAAATAAATATTGTCACTTGCAACATATAATGTACGGGTATTATAAGCTACTACGTAGCGTTTCTATCGACGAATGCTATAATTTTAATACAAAACTATTCCTTATAAATTACGTACTGCTGTTAATCATGATCGAAGTGCAGTACACACGACAAAAAAATTCAAGGCTTGTATTACCATCTTACGTTTTTTATTTACCCGATAGTTATAAATGCCAGTCGTTAAGTCTTGTACAAAATTTGTCATACCTTGATATTTTAATTTAATGCCTAGTTCTGTCGCGTTCTCGTCTTCGATCTCGATCTCGATCCCTCTCTCTCTCTCTATCATCTCTCCTATGCCTGTCTTTATCTCTGTCTTTATCTTTATGTGAAGAAGAATGACTTTTTGGTGATTTACTCCGTTTACGTTCTCGTCTATCTCTATCTCTGTCCCTACTTCTTGATCTCTGTTTTTCTCTGTCAGATTTTTTGTCAGAACGCGAATGTCTTTTATCTCTGTCCCTATGACGATCTCTGTCTCTATCGTGATCGTCTGTTCTTTTACGAGTATCTTCTTTGACTGGAGGTATATCTTCATCCTCAGATGATTCTATTCCTTCATCCATATCATCCTCTAATGCTGATACTTTTGCTTCTGCAATTATATATTTTAATGTTTAAATCATCCTCTTTTGGGTTGAGAAAATTGACAGACTTACCTAATTCATTATTCTCCTCAAGAACATGTCTTTTTTGTATTCTTGGTAGAATAACATCACAAGATCTTTCATCCCTAAGAAGATCATCTATAAATTCATCCATGTGAATCAACTCAAATTTGCCTTGCTTATTTTGCCTTCTTAATTTCCTATTGTCATTAAATAAGGGCTCTAAGTATTTGTAGCAATCTAAAGAAGATCCTGTTAGTCTCATGTATAATGCCCCTAGTGCACGAACATATTTAAATTCTTCATTTTTTATAAACTCTACTATAATGTCTTTCTCAGGCTGTATTTGAAGCATTTTTAATATGAGACAAAGAAATGGTGTAGGTTTTACGTTTCCACCATATACACCACCTATAAACCTACAATGTGATTGTTTATATTAGTAATAGGTTATGTCTTGATGTGAATTATTAAAAAGATTCTATATACATACGTATCAAAAATTGTAAAAAATGTATATATAAATAATGTATCATACACATGAGAACAACTTGTTTAAATAAACAAACATTCTATGGTAAGTATTTGCTAACCTCAATTCCATAGCTTTGTCGACCAAAAGTTCTGCGGTTAGAGCGAAACATTCTTCCTTCCAATATTTCGAATCGTACACTCGAGATCTGATTATCTTTTCTACTAAATATTGGGGATTTGTACCCCTAATAGATTTTGCATCCTTTACTGTACGATTAGCCATTTTTAAATCGTATTAAGGTTAGAAATGAACTATTTTCGAAACCTACTTGGAATAATATAGGTAGCTATAGAATGCACTTTGTAGGGAATTTTTTTTGGCAGTTGTATAATTTATTTATATCACAACCTGCTGGAAATATGAATATAAATCGATACTGTTTTGTTCTTAAAAACTTGTATAAAAATGTATATAAAGTATATGTCAAATTATAGTTCAACGAAATACATAGAAGAGAAGCAAAAATATCTTCGAGTTAAAACCACGAGTAATTGTAATTTTTTTTAGCAGTTCAACTTTCAAAATCGTAGAAATCGGAGCAAGGAAAGTTATACGCTTTTACTCGAATGTAAAGTTGATTCATTTCTGTCGAACATGTACCTGCATGTTAATATTATTATCAGCTATTATTTTGGCATCTTACGAATTTCTAAAAACACGTTGGAAAAGAAAGATCGACAACACACATACGTACACCACGTGTACGGCTTCTCGCTATACATTCTCTCACGCTCAGAAGAAATTTGCGTCAACTGTGTATAGTAAAAAATACGATATAGGAAAACGCAGTTAGCATTATTATCGCATCACTATGAAAATATGCAGAACCCGGTACCTTGCAAAGGTGCAGCACGTTTTAAATCCAATCTACAGCAATTCTTAAATTACGTCATTCATTTCTAAAATTTCTTATTAATCGAGGATATGAAATTATGATTATTTATTTTTTCCATCGTAACCGAGACTAATACAAGAAAAAAGGCCCACGAAGCAACAGAATACGAGTCGGTATCCCTACTCCTGGTCGACTCCTTAGCGACGTCGCCTTTCTCTCAAGCTCAGGGCCCGTAAAGAGGCCCCATTCTCAGTCCTCGTCTCTTTCTCTCACGCTAGTCTCCTTCCTTCCTACCCACCTTGCAACCTCTGCTCACCTGAACAGCCATCTTGAGCCTACACGTCGTGCTATTATAGCTTGTCCTCTTTAAGACGTATTTTCCATTCGTTGAGGTGATCAGCCGCGTCGACTCGCAGCCAGCAGAGACTATGCGAACCGATGCAACGGACTAACCGTTCCCTCTGTTCTCGACAGTTCCAGCCTCTTTCGCGATCCTGTACGTGCATGCAAGTTTGTTTCTTCCAGTTTAATATTTATATTTCACACGAACACATATTCATATCGTCGACATCCGTTTCGCATACTATAGAAGAATACTAAATGAAGATTCTTTGAGAGAATAAAATTTAGTGAACTGAAGTGGTGAAGTTTAGTGATTGTGAAACGAGTAGATGTCTTTGGAAGTGTCTTGAGCGGAATCTGGCGAAGGAACGAGGTGAAGGTACATACGTCGAGAATCAATTCGATACAATCATGAAATTTCAGTGCGTAAAACTGCTTGGATTACGAAATCGAAATGTCTGCAATATTTTAATCGCGACAGATTTAATTCTTCGATATCCTATGAACGTTAATCCCTCTTGTGCTTCTTCCTGAATAATATCGCATTGCTATTTTTTCGTACATAGGTCGATTTATGTTCTAATTTGTTTAGAAACCTAGCTTTGTAATTTCCAATTTCACAATTTCCAATTAAGGCCAACGAGCCAGCGATTTCAATGCTGTCGAACGTACGTGATCCGAAACGCGCGCCTCCTGTGCATTGTTTACAAACCGATGCATCGATCAGCGAATTTTATCACGCTTTTACATTATATGTATACAAGCGAGAAAATTTTTCACGTAAATGACGTAGGGAGATTACACGAAGAATGAGTCAGAACTGTTGTATTCGATCTGTAATCCAAGAAGAAAAATCGATCCCTCCATCGAACCGGTCCTTATAGGAAAAAATACGTGACTAACATGAACCGCGTTTTGTTACGCGTTCTAATCGATAGATCGTTGCAAGACGCGTGGGCTACACCTTGTTGGGGCCGATCGGTGAACGTTCCGATGTAAATGTCACGGGCGGCATTGGCTACGATCGAACGTGAGAATACTTGGAGCTGAAAGAGACGCTGCGGAATCGGTGATGAGGAAACGTTGAGGACGGCTAATTTGTAAAGGAAGAAGTAAGTGCTTCCTGAATCTATCGGTGATTATGAAAGTAGCCTAACTCCTGTATTTTATTTTTATTTCGAGATATTTCAACTTTTCAACTACCATTTTTGATATTTTCACTACGTAGTCCATCTAACGATTTAATTTCCGAGTATTTTGTAAAATACGAAGAAAATAATAATTTATATTTAAATATGATCACTTTTATAAATCCTCATGAATATTAAAATAATTTTTTATGTA
>NW_017100262.1:958756-980329 GCF_001263275.1 Habropoda laboriosa
CTCTTATCGATAAAAATTTATTCTTGAATCTCCTTTGATTTTTTATCAATATCTATAGTTTATCAATATCTAATAATCATTTTATTTCTCTAAACAGTAACAACATGGGCTCGAAGATAGAGTACGTGGAATCCTCCCATATGTACGCGACGAATTACATTCGTAATTCGAAGGCGATCGGCGTCCTCTGGGGTATTTTCACCATATGCTATGCTATAATCGGTGTCGTGGCCTTTATCACGCCAGAATGGTTAGGCGACTTGGAACATGAGAATCCAGGAAGATTTGGTCTCTGGACTAGATGTAGCTACGGTGGAAATGGTATTATTTTCTTCCGTATCAAATATCATTGAAATAATTGATCGGACCCGATTAATTAATATAACTTTTATTTTTGACTCTTCAGGTGAATTGGGCGAAGAATGTATCGGTAGACTAGACGATCTATCAACAATCGCCAACATTCCCTTCAGAGCGAGCACCATTCTAGTCGGCATCGCGGTTATAATCGCTCTGTTGACTATTTGCGCGATGCTTTTGTTCTTCTTCTGCCAGAGTACAACTGTCTTCTATTTGTGCGCCTGGATGCAAGTAGTCTCAGGTAATTACTGCTGCTATCACCTTATTATTGTGTTCATTTTTACCATTATGGAAGCTAGAATTGATGCTAAGATAAGGACACTTCTATTCTAAGTTTTTCTAAATTATTTACAGGATATACACCTCAGGACACATAATTCTATTCTCAGTAATTTCTCTAACTGAACATGTTCATTGTCTAAGAAGTATGAGTACAAAGTTAACTTAATTTAATTGTTTAAAAAAAAACGGCACATCTTGTCTGTTTTTCGGATAAATTATCTTTCATCTGAATAATACTATTGATTTAATTACTTTTATAATAATTCCAATATGGACGAGTTTAAACTACTCTGAGACATGTGTATGGTTCAGTGAACAGTGAACGCGTTAATTTTCCAATTTTACACCATTAATTCCTACAACACAATACTCTTTGCAGATCCTTTTAGAAAACCACCTCCACCACCGTGTAACTCATTCACTTGCCAGTGTGTCAATATTATACATCATATTATCGTTGAATAATACTTATATACCGATATAACGTATTAGGAAATGGGAATGCGTTGCTCTGAGCAATTGCGTAATATGATCTTCAAAAGCTACGATGACCATTTGAAAACTTAGAGTTACGCGTTGCTTAATCGACACGAAAATGAAAGAAGGAAGAAAAATGAAGGGAGAAGCGACGCTCAAACATCATTTTAGAAAGTATAACGCGATATGTTCTCGCGGGTTATTGCCGTAATCGTCCACGTAATACCTTATCATCGTGAAACAGCTGAAAATTACTACGATGCATCAGTGAGGCCATTGGGTCAGGAAATGATGCAATTATCCCTCCTCTCTTGCTTACAAACCTTGTTGTTAACTGGATTTCGTACGATATAAACATTGCAATTACTACCCCTAACAAGTTCACTGTTCAAAGAAGTAAGAGTACAAAGCTAACGTAACTTGGAAGCTATGTATCCATTTATGTATATTTTACAGATTTCATTTATAGTATATAGTTCAATAATTTCTTTATAATAATTATTAATTCTTGCTTCTCCTATGAAAATGAAAAATTTCAATGAACCGTAAACCTTTTTCTCACGAACGAAGAAAAATCAGGTTACAGAGGATTAACTTAATCGCCCATAAACATGACTCTTTTTTCACTTAAAAATTGATCGATCAAGTTCGAAACGACGATAAGGGCAATCAAACATTCGCCCTGACGGACTATTTAGAATAAGCACAGGATACGCAGAGTTTCTATGATCAATGAGTAAAAATAGCGTGACAATCGTTGTTATCCTATTCTACCGATCTAAAGTTAAAGCGGTTTTTATCGCAAATCGCGTTTTTCTACGAATAGAAAGCGTTTCCTGTCTACGGGAGCGTGGTTGCGAAATGCGTAATACAACAATACTATAATGAAACGAGTCTCAGTGATGTCTGAATCACGGTTTGCTTGATTATCGGTTGCTCACTGTCTATCATTTCGAAGCACGAGTTTAAGGAGAAAACCTGCTGTTTTGCGAATCTCATTCTCGTACAGAGAGAGCAAGGAATCGTTTAAAATGGAGAATAGTAGACCGTTATAAGATGGTTAAACTGCCAATTTACCGCTTTTCCAACGCCTCTACGTTTAACATATTAAAACTTACGATGTATAGAATATACTTTTCTGTAATTTCTCTTCTCGAAAATATTCGAGATTGACGATACAGTTGTACGTTGTGGAGAAAATCGTAATATCAATTGAGATGACCAAACGCGGCTACGCTTCTGAAATGCTTCTTAGTATGTACGTACATGATGTTGACCCACTTGAAGAACATTGACATGCTTGATTTATTCTGCAATAAGTTACGCGACATGTATAATGTTCACGCTTGGCTATTCGTTGTCCAACCACTTCGACTTTTTCCTTTATTTCCTTGTTCAATAAAACGGGGCAATGACTTGTACACGTGAAACGAAAGTTTCATCTGGAAATTGTTTACTAGGAAATTTGAAAATTAAAAAATTTTTCTTAAATTGTTACCACCTTCGTTAAACGATACTTCTTAAAAGTCTAATTTCATTAACGTTTCGATACGGATGACTGTATCAGCGGAAGCAGATTGTAAGAAAAAGATAAATAGGCGATTGGTTTTACGTAAGAATCGGGATGGCTGGTGAGAGATGGAAAGTTTCAAATACCATCGTCGTTGATGGAAGGCATTACCGGTGATCGTGGCTGGTTTTGTACGCCGACAGTGAAAGTCGGTGGTTGAAATGTGAATCAGCTACGCGTGGAGGGAAACATTTCACCTAGAAACAAACTGCACGGCTATAATACCGCACGGCGAATCGGAAATGAAAACTTTCCGTATCTGTGTACATATGTAATACGATCGTAGCAATTTCCGCGATTGTGTTTTTGATCCTGTGCAATTTTAATCAGCTTTCTTTCTTCATATTTTTTCATATCATTTTCTATTTTTTATTATGTCAATTACAATCTATCTTGCCTTTTATCTCTCCAGTGATGTATTCACTGCAATTTAATTTGAATTAATAGATTTTTTATGTGAATAAATTTATGTGAATAAAAAGTTGCTTCTTCTAAGCGTAAGAGGTTATGTAAGCTTGACAAAAAGCTAATCAACATTAGAAAAGCAAGATCGGTACCTTTCACTGTTGACCTCTCGTACAACATCCGTGAAGAGAGATAGTTCATTGAAATGCCAGCAACTTCATGCACATATTCCCGTTCGACGAACTGTAGCCTTGAGAAGAAAACGATCTTAGCTCGAATATAATGTCATGAATAACTCCAATATGATTTAGACATGCGTTATTAAATGGATTTAATTCATAATTTAATAGCTGTCTGAGAAATAATGTACTTTTCTATGTTTCAGCGATATCCATGGCTATCGGAGTTTGCATTTATCCTCTGGGCTGGGATTCACCGTTAATTCGAGCTGTCTGCGGCGCAGCCGCATCTAGGTATTAATTCAAATTTTCCGCCATAACCATTTAATTTTCAATCTGAAGGCTACCTGACACGCAGTAATTGTATCTTACGATTTTAACTGGTAGAAAGTCACAAGAGATAGTTCAAGTATAGCTGTATCCTCGATTATTTCAAAAGAATCTGTTTCCTCATACTTTTGTCATTCACGTTAAAGTGTGTCATTCTATCGAGCCTAACGAAAAAATGCATATCTATCGTTTCATTCGGTAGATACAATCCAGGCGCATGCGCCGTTAGATGGGCGATACCGTTAGCAGCGATCGCCGCTTTGGACGCCGCTACACTGGCTGCACTCGCTTTTATTTTGGCGTCCAGGCACGTCAGACTTCAACCAGAGCCATTCAACAATGGTTCTCTATACAAAGGTATAATCATCCCCTTTTAACATGAATGAAACTAAAATCTGTAAGAAGAATATGAAGTAAGAAACAGATTTCTAGAAAGCAGAAGCCTTCGCTATCGTCAAAATTCAAATCTTTTAACACGTTCGTGCCACGGGGAATTACAAGTTTTATGAAATATTGAATTATAGGAAATATGGATTAAATTGATACTCTAATCTTCCTTTGCACGTATTTCACACGAGCATCGCGTTGAAGAACTTTCTTTATTTAATGAACGTTCCATTTCCGAAAACTGTCGTGTATCACCGGTAGTATAGTTAGTGGAAACTATAGTAGTAAGTAATTGACGTTACCGCACGATAAATTTTTTAACTATACTGCAATGAAAGAATCAATCCCGAGTTTCCATCGCATGATTTTGTGCGAGGCTCAAACTCCTTATCTACCTCGAATTGCTGTTTTGACGCTCGTATTACGTGTACTTTAACGCTTGACCGATTTTACGACCTCGCTACATATATCGCTTTTTTACCAACTGTACACGTGCCACGGAATGTGTTAGCAGTAATTTTAAATATTGAAAATAACATCTATCTTCACTTCCTTTTAGGCGAAGTAAATCCAGGATACGTGAACGAAGCGCAGAGCGTTGCTGGTTCGCGAAAATCGTTGTCCTTGCGACCGGTTCTCTTGGTGGCTCCTCCGGAACAAGATCGCTACAGTGAGCTCTCCAGAGCGAAATCCCATTCACATCACAGCCTCTACACACCAGCTCCTTCACATCCAGCCCATACGATATCGACAAACACGTTGAATCATTCTCAGCACAATTTCCAATTGTAGAGACTTGATATGCCGTCTACTGTGGCGAACACACCGTTGTATATAGGCTATCGTACTGCTACGAATACTTTTTTCAAATTTACTATCGACGTTATTACAATTATAGATAGACGAGGAGAAAAGCATTGTAAATATCTCTAAAGTTTCTTTCTTTATACACATATTGACTTGTTCTATTGTTTTTTGTACTCGATTTTTCTATACAGACCAATAATTGTTGTATCAAAACGATGAAGTATTGGAAACAGCCTGTAGAGTTAGATCCGTAACATTTTTATATTTTGTATATATGTTGACATAACTTGTAAACTTTTTGTTCTCTTCTTTTTCAATGTATATTCTATGTATATGTAACTAAAGTTAGTTTTATACAAATTCATTCCTAACAGAATAAATTATATGATATGTAATAATTCCTGACACCAGTTCAGAGTGTGTCGATATCTTATCTTAGGAACTTACAAAAACTAATTACACTCTCTCTTTCCTTTTTTTATTATTATATAAACAGGTAACATAAAGTGTTGTGTTTACAGAACGGAGAGAATCTTACATTAGCGAGCAAGTTATATGTGCGCGCGCGCGTGTGTGTATGTGTGTGTGTGTGTCACTGAATAAAGACACCAGAAAGAATCAGGGACGTTTATAATTTTTACAGTGTGTACTATACACCTGTTTCACGACATACTTTTCCTTCTTTCTTTTTTTTTGTCTTCTTTTTCCTTATCTTTGAAATAAAAAGGGAGACAAAATATTGAAATGAAAAAGCTTGTTTGATTGCTTCCGTTCGTTCGCGCAAGTCTAAAGCAAAGTGTTTTGCCGTACGGTAACTATGACTACACTTAAAAAGAGACACCGAGTATACGCGCGTGTGTATGTATGTATGTATGTATGCATTTATGTGTGTATGTTGGTCGAGAAACTTTCTGTACCACAACAAAATTCGAAAAGAATCGATCAGTCGCACTAAGGAATCACCGTATTAATCGCGTCAGAATGAACGACAAAGACGACAGCGCTTGGGTATTTGATTCCCTGATCGGTTTTCTTCAGGGTCCTATTTGGTCCGCGCCTCTGATCACCTTTATCGAAGAGAAGTCGCTCAGTGAGTTGAAATATTTACGCAATAAATGTTCCTTTTCTTTTTTATTTCGTATCTTTGATAATCTTCTTCAAGATCAAGTTTCATAAAAGATATCTTTTTTTTTCTTTTTTGTTATATATATTTTTCTTCCATTAACACTAAGTATTCGTTCAAAGATTATAGAGAAAGGAAGATTATCATACTTTATTCGAGCTTCGTGTACCAAAATGAATCCTCTGGTTTTTTGTTACCGATTTTGATACGGATCACGCTTACATTGAATTTTTCTTCTTCCTCGCAGTATTCGAAGCGGACGTTGAGGACAACGACGAGTATCAAAAGATATATCAAGAGTACAAAAATCTGGTGGACTTATTGCTTGGCTGTTTCATGGAAGACATGGGAATCACTCCGGAGCAGTTCGAGCACGCTTGTACCGTGAACAAGTATACAAAAATGCCTATACAATTTCAACAGGCGAGTACGGAATGTATTGTTGAACAACAGAGAGGATAGTTACGTGGCTTTCGTGAACTGGATTGTTCGAATTACCAATCCAAGTTTTCAGGTTTAAGCTATGTACAATTGAAGTAGAGTTTATGCAAAAAAGTGTTCATGTATAGTTTAACCCTTTCGCAATTAACAGGTTTGAACAGACGAACAAAAATTGATCGCAATTTAGTATCTATTACAGACGCGATGATCAATAGATAAATAGGAAATTGGTAAAAAAGTAATAATTCGATCACGAAAGGGTTGAAGAAGTATCACCTGAACTCTTTCTGTACATGCTCTTTCAATTGACACTGGTTCAAATTCGAAAGCTTCGATTAATAATTCAAACAAAATAGACAGATGAATGAACAGCGTGTGTCAATTTTGTTACCCATTCCAGAACTTGTTCGAGCAGATATGGGCGGCGAATGAGTATGAGATATTCAAGAGGATGATGATACAAAAGAACCTGGAGCTTCAGTTGCAAGCATTGAATATGATAGAGCAGAAGTATGGTCTTACACCTGCTTCATTAATGTACGAAGCAGACGTATTGACGAATGATCCTTTGGTCATGGAAGAGATCATTCAGTGAGTCTGTGAATTATCTCATCGCATGATTTTCATAGAGAAATTTATTAAATTCAGATATTGAAAAACTTGCAGGAAGCATGTACTGGAAAATGAAGAACAGGATGTATCGGCGGAAACTTCATTAATCAAGGAACATGAACGCCTGGCGGCTAAATACAATAACGAGAGAGCATTGTTAGAAGAAGCTCTAAAAGCTTCACGAGATGAAAAAACACCTGAAACAGAAACACCATCTTCTTCACAAGACGAAGAAAAAGAAGAAGTAAAAGCAGGAATAGGAATCATTGAAGAAGAAAAGGAGGAGAAAGAAAAGGAAGAAGAGATTAAAGATGTTCCCAAGTGTTCTAAAGTGGTTTCTTTTGATCCTCTACCCACAGATGAATCAGATGAAAAATCAGAGGAACCAAACGTATTAATCAAACCAATTATATTCTGACGAGAAACACATGTGAAGTATTACCTGTCTTTTTATTAATATTTTAGGTATCAGAGGAGGATATGAAGAAGAGGCAGGCTTATTTAAAAGCTAGACGCGATAAATTGGTCGCCCTTAAGAAGGAGGCGAGAAGCCAACGATTAGAAATGAATTCAACACGGCCAAGTTCCGCGAGGACAGTGGCAGAAGCGACTATCAAAGGGGAGCAAGAACTAAAATTACCAGAACCTCTAGAGCCATCCATAGTGCAAGTACGCAAAGCACTTGCGGCCCGCCTTCAAGCGGAGGTGGTGCGTAAGCAAACGTACTAATAATAACGATTCTCTAAGAGATATTGGAACAACTCTGTGTTTCACTGGGATAAAACAGTGAATCGGATATTTTACGAAGAATTTCGTACAGGGTGACAGCATTAGCATCTTTTCGTAGACGTTACGTTAGCATAAAGACAGCAAGAAGGATATTTATAAAGGGATTAAAAATCGTTACAAACATTAATATTAATCAGGATAGACCACCTGAACGGTAAAGCTGCGATTTCTTTGTGGAAGAAATGACTATGCGCGAAACAAAAGGAGTACAAGTTGTTTCTTTTCCGTTCTTTTCTTCTTTGTTTTTTTTTACACACAATTCCAAGCGTTCACTGTTTCGATTTTTTCTTTCTCTTTAAAGTAAGTCTGAACGATTTGGTATTGTTACAAGTTTGCATATAAGTGTGTTTCCGCTTCTGAATGCCGATGTGAAACAATAGAAGTAATCTTTTAAGGTCACTTGCATTATTTTCTCTCAGTCGTTCGATGCATTTTGCACGATTACGAGCTTACTTATGAAAGAAATTTCTTAAATAAAGAAAAAAAAAGTAGAATAAAAAACAGAATTTTTTTTATAACCGCGATTTGTATAGATTTTTGAGAGAGTGCGAGTGATATAAATAAAAGAAACGAGGAAGAAAACGATAGTTCCCATTTTTTAATTTTTTTTCAATTACGTCAGCTCATTCTTTACAGATGGAAATTGCCATCTGTGATTCTGCTTTTGCTCGTTCATAATTTATTTGACTCGTTTTGAATTGACATAAAGAGAAGAGAATGCGAAGTCAACGTAAAAATAGATAAAAATCGATCGTGTGATAATAAGTAGAATGTCAATGATATTTAAAAAAAAAGAAAAAAAAAACAAGATGAGTGTAAATACGCTGGAAAATCTGTTTTACATATTATTATCTAATAGCATAAATTGTATAAATCACAATTAGACAAGTAGAACTGAAATCAACGGCAAGTATACATTCATACAAAGAAATATCCGTTTTCTTTTCGTCTTGTTTCTTCATTTAGCGATTAAACACTGAGGTAAGTCATGACTCCGTTCATTAACCAATTCTTCTAATTTAAAGTTTTATTTAATTAAATATTCTCCGCACTTCTACAACACACTTCTATTTCGTGTAACACACATTTATCCATTCTCACTTTCTTTTCTGTTAGCTGTCCGATTATAAAGAACAAAATAAATTCACGATGGAACACGAGCGATATACGATCGACCACTATTTCTAAAGCAAATTTTACACTAGTAGAAAGTATGATAATTGAAATTTATAGTTCCCTCTATACGATCTAGTATTTTAGCAATATCGATGCTTTATACGTCACAATTAAGTCAACTTAATAAATTAATGGATCCATGAAACTTTTCGTTGTTTAAAAACGAAAGAGTTCTTCAGGACACGCTCGTCTTCCGCCGCAAATTCTGACATATTAATTCTCGGCTTTGTTGTTTGTTGGCTCATCCGATCGATCTTCGTTCATACCTCACTAGAATAAAATGCAAAATATTCGATTTCCACTTGCTCTCCATTCAACTATTACCATACTACACACAAAACAAAGTTCTTTGTTACTTCTTTTTTTCCTTCCTCCCCCCCTTTTTTGTTAATCCCTTATGCTTGCTCTTAATTCACATGGTTTTTTTTTAATTTTTTACGAATAGCTTCTCATATAAAAAGGTGTCTTTTTCTATGTGCGTATATATACATGTGCATATATATATATACACACACAAAGAACTTTAAATTGTGTAATATTCATACGATTATTACATCGACGTGTGACGGTTGTGAAATTTCTCTATACCTCCGGCGGCATTCTGATCTCGCACAAAAAATGTCTCACAGTTTTTTTTTCTCCTTAAATCGGAAAGGAAACATCGAAAAAGTATTAACTATTCTCAACAATTACATCGAAACGGGACTCGTCGGATACATATGTATATATATATTTACATATACAATTGTCACAACTAACAAAAATCGTTCCGGAATACTCGTATTTTCCAATAGATATATATATCGATAAAAATCGATATCGTTCCTCGTGATCGGCTGAATAATCGAGAGAGAACCGGCTTCGTAAGATTCTGAATCGATTCGAAAAGCGAAATACGGACAAAAGGCGATTGATTCGTGCATCCTAACGAAGAGAAAGCTTGAATACACAAAAGAAAAAAAAAAGAAAAAAATAAGTTGGATTTCTCCCCTGCTGATATTATGAATTCTCGAGTAATGCGTTCCTTTGAGAAACATAATGTAAGCTAAAAGCTTGTACGACGATTTCTTCTTTTTTCATACTTTTTTAATTGCAGAAAAAAAAACGATTAAAGAAATCATTGTTACGATAAATATATATATGTATATATATGCGGTTCGAAGCACCAACGATGGGGTACAATGAACATTAAATAAGAAATAGCAATAATGAAAGTGACGCGCGACAACGACAAGCCTGCAACACTCCATATAAGTGTGTATGCTGTATACACGTGTATGTGAATATGTATGCGTGTGTGTCTGCTGTGGGTACGAAATTTAGCTTAAATAGCATTTATGACCGCGCTTTTTACTCTAGTATCACTTAGATATCGATTCCTTCTTTTCTTCTCCTTTCTCTTCTTTTTCTCATTGTTCTTCACGTTACTTACAGTCCTCTTTAAAATATGTCCAACGCAAGTCCTGTTTCTCTCAAACTTTTACCAGTTTTTTTTTCTGTTTTTTCGTCTTTCATTATCATCGAATAAATCGTGAATATTATGTAAAACACATAAAGAATAACATTACTCGATATCCTCTTAATTAATTAATAATTAGCCTTTGTTACATTCCATTCTCTCTTTCTCTCTCTCTCTCTGACGTTCACACAATCACTCTCACTGTCTTTCTCTCCGTGGTTAGTCCAAGTTGCACTCTTTTTCTTCTTTTTTTCCATTTTTCTTTCTTCTTATGTACATATATACCGCTCAGCTCCAGCGAATTTGCCTACTTTGATATTCACAGGTTTTTTTTTCGCTTATTCTCGTGACTGAATTAACTTCTAAAACTCTCCACTTTCCTCCCTCTTAGTATCATAAGTTAATATATATGCATATGTGTACATAGACGGTACGTGTGTGTTGCTATTTACGAAAAAATGTCCAATATACATATACAGGTCTAAAGCAGTCTTAGAAACTCTGTTCAGGGTGTGGGGACATTGTGAAAACTTTATACATTAGCTTATAATACTTTTCTCTGCTCCTCTCCTGTTCCTCAAGTTAACTCAATCAATTTAAAACGCAGGGAGCACACACGCTTCTGAAATAATATTACACATAGAAGAAAGAAAGAAAAAAAACTTTCCCAAGGAAACACGATAATCGACGTAAATTGAAAACAACAGAAAGTAAATCAGTTTAGACTCTTATAATACCAGCTTTCTCGGTTGTGTGTATCAGTAGTTATAAAAATTAAGTAGACACTCTTATCTGGAGCTGATATAGATCAATGAACTTCCATTTTGATCTTGATATGACATTATAACGTGATTAAAAATAAACTGTTTTACCAAGCATCGTTCGTATGATATTCATCGGCGTTTTATGATGCCAATTTCTTTGAAATCTGAGTATTTCATTTTATTACGTTCTTTCTTTAGTTTCATCTATGTTCATGTAATAAAAGAAAAACTTTTTTACTTTACGTTGGAAATAATTTAAATGAAATTACATAACTTTAATGAAATGTATATATAATGGAATTTCGTAAGGATGAATTTGCACAGATATACTCAATATTTCACTCTTTTTTTAATCTTTTCTTTACAAAGTACAACGATACCAGGCTCTATTCTTGCCTATATTGATTATGAATAATTTATACGAATAAGATTAGTTTATACTTAATGCTCAAGATTGCAAGACACTTTTACATATACTTATTTTTTTTCTTTTTTTTTTACATCGAGGAGTAAATTGCGGACATGAAGTGCAAACTGGTAAATATACACAAATCAAATATGTTTATTGTACAATTTCTACTACTTACATTGACAACCGAAAAGCTCGTTCAAAGAACCTTAAATGGGAACTGAATTTTTTTTTAAAGGAATCGCATTTTCTCTGCTTCACCCACGAATGGTTGTTTTACAATCGTTACAAATATACATATATATACAAACTAAATACTATGTCCGTTAAATTGGATAAAGTTTCATGATGTCTGACCCCCTTCAGGGACAGGTCTTAATTGCCCATCGCACGAATAAGATAATTTATGGATGGCAAAACAAAACACTCAGTTGTTTTTGTGCGGTACATCATGTACTTTTACATGTGATTTTTTTTTCTTTACATAATAAGTTTCTTCTTAATAGATGTAAATATGACGTACTGTCACAATTTTAATTATTACATGAATCTAAGCACACGCTTAGAAACTCTGTACTTGTAAGAACCACTAGGCCTGGCTAGAGTTTCTTAGCCTATTCGTGAAATAAATTTCTCCTAGTACAATGGGGTGTTTCCAGACAATGTGGAATGGACTATTTCTTGTTAAAATCTTGTTATTTTTAACACTTATGTGGTCATATAATATTATGCCACAACTTTATCATCATATATCTCGTTTAAAGAAAGTTCTGTCTTTCTTTTTGTATCGCATTGATTCATCGTTTGTTTGTTTGTTTTATCTTAATTACATATATTCCATTTCTTACACCCTTTCACCCACCTGCGTTCAGTATCGATGCTTTCGTATATTATACACAACCCAGCACAAAGAGGTATGTCAATTTTCCACCACATTGTAAACACGTATCCTCATATGTCCACTCACTTAAAGGAGAATGGTCCTTGTTCTGCTACAAAAGGGTTGACAGTACGATCTTCTGATCGAGTCCTTTGTGCACGTAGGAGGGTCAGAAATGGTAGTAGCAATTAAAAATCACAAATTCCTTGTTCTCTTCCAGTTTGCCTACTATGACAATCTTTGTCGTTTTGGAGAGGGTGTTACCTCCGTATCCTCGTCTTCCTCATCCGAATCTCCCTCATAATCAACTAAGCCCTGAAAAATGTATCATTAAATGCGCGTCTTACTAGTAAATACGACTAAGGGTGTAACCACGTCAAATCATTTTATTAATGCTTTATTGAAAGAAACTTGAAAGTTTACCTTCTTAAACAGTGCAGTTCCGGTTTTTTCTACGGTGCCAATGGTTGAATTTGGACTTATTTCCGAGGCAATTGGAGATTCGTTCGTCGTTGTTGTAGTGTTGTTTATTTGTGATTGTTGCGAGGTAATGTTATTATTAGCAGTATTGTTGTTCAATACGGACTGCTGTTGCTGCTGCTGCTGGTGATGACTTTTAGAATCTGCAAGAGCAGGATTAAGTGCAGAATTTGAAGTTGACGACTGTTTCTTAGCAGAAGCCGGAGGCACAAGATCTGCTGCTGCTGCGGGTACGACCGCCTCACCCTCATCAAAGTCTTCTTCTTCGTTGAACCACATTTCCTCTTCTTCATCTAACTGTCTCTGGTCCCTTCTGTATCGACTATTTCTCAATATGGATGGAACGCTAAATAGCATCAAAACGTACATTATAATTATTTTTTAATGATGATGAATTATTTGAAAGATTTTTTATATAGAAGAATGTATATACCTGTCAAGAGCTGCTCTGTCCCGATCCTTCAATTTGTCTTGATGTTGTTCATACCTCAATTTCAAAGCTTTAAATGTTTGTACATAATCGATTGCTTCCAGTTCTTTTGAGAAATTTTCAACAACGTGCGAACATAACGATTTAATATCCTCCTAAAATAAAGTTAAGGAACATATTAAAAGTATGCTACGTAATTGAAAAAAAAAATGTGCAGTATACATGTATATGCTCACCAGTTTAATAAATTCAAACATTTCAAGAATAGCTGAATCCAACAAATTGTATCTACCATTGTTTCTCACAAATGCATCAAATACAGGTGCAAACAAATTCCCTTTAGTGATATATCTATTGTAAAATTCATCTTTCAATGCTACAATTTTTCTCATGAACCTTAAAGCGCACAGTACTAAAAACGTGTGTGTTGATTTCATTAAAACCAATATCCGTTTGAGCAGATCTTTGTTTAGTATACAATTCTTAATGTGGTATGTATGATGCTCTACACAAAATGATAGTAATTCTAAGATCAATCCTAAAAGCTGTACTGTTCTGTAATCTTCCCTTGCTGGTCGTTCTCCAATCGTGTTTGCTAAAAGTGGTGCTATCAATGTTCCAATACTATTCTTGTAGAAATAATTTAAGAAATCAGTCTTTTCTGATTTGTTAACGGAAGCCAACATGTTCTCTGGATCAAGGAGCAAGCGTAATACACCAGCTAATTGAACTGCTCCACCCAACTCTGGGTCACTATCGCCGACGAGTTGAGCAACTATTACATTTATTAACAATTGGTCCTGTTCTGTATTATTTATTTGTTGCAATGTATAATCACGTACAACACTCGGAGAATATTCTACTATGTAAGTCAATATATCTATACTAGCTGTTTTTGTTTGGGCATCATTCATTGCCAAAGTAATTTCTAAAGCAGGTAAAATACCAAGTGCTGTTAAGGTTTTATAAAAGGCCTCCTTTCCTTGTGGTTGAAGATTCTGAGAAAAATTACAAAATTCTTTTAAAAAAAGAACTAGATCACGTCTCTTACTATCTGATGTTGCTTCATCAGTTAATTGGCGGAATAATTCGGTAAGGAATTTCTCGTCGTCCTGTATCAAGGTCACTATTTCAACCTTATTAAAAAATATAAAACTACTCAATGTATTTAACATATTATCTTCAAATACGCTTGGAGTTGGTAAAACTACATCCTGAATGTATTGAACTCGATACGTTTGGTGAATTTTAGCTAATAGCTCAGCATTTGTAATAGGAATTGCTTGCTTAAATCTGGCTAACTGTCGAAGATATTCTCTATGCCTCTTTGGCTGAGGTAATGTTGGCTCGTATTCCAAACATCCAACAACATCAAAAATTGTATCTTCGCTAAACATAACTTCAAATAATGTGTTCTTATTAAGTAGGAAAATATTTTTAAATATGTCATAAAGATGATGCAATCCTTCAATGTTTTCTAAATCTTCACAGGTATGAAATAGATTTAATAGTTTCTTGATATAACCTTCTGATTCTAAAGCCAATGCTAATTTATCCTTCCTCATTTGTGAAGATAAACAATTTCCTATAAGTTCATTAATATCTTCCAATCGACTCAATTCACATGGAGGCAATTCTATTGGAGGTGCAGCATCTGACATATCATCAAACCGTTCATCTTCTGACTCTTCAACAATATCTTGAGTAATTTCAACAGATGGATCTTTCCCTTGTACTTGACATATCTTCTCCCAAATTTCATCACAGCCAGCCTTTTCTTGAAAACTTAAGGCTAAATCAAAATTTTCTCCTTCCGACCAAACTATTAATGTATCCTGAAATAAAAAACAACCAATTTATAGTTTTTATAATTCATAATTTATTTGATTCTCCACATATTCTTTATCATATTTTCCATTAAAACTATGTAAAAATGGGATATGAAAAGAAAAGTTAATGTATAAATATATTATCTTATTTTTTTTTTTAAATTACTTTCTTAATGTTACATTAAAAATTTATAACAATTGTTACCTGCTGCTTCTGATATGCTGTATCAGGTTGTATTCTACTTTCCAACAAAACTGAACCATCACTCTCTGCTCTGACCAAAAGTGAAATTCCTTTCAGTCTATCTACATACGAAGAAGAAACATGACCTGTGCCACGATCATCCCACTGTCTATCAACATTGAGTGCATACAACTTCACTCTTCTGCGTGTATCCGTCATGTTGTAAAAATTAACTTATACACACTGTTTTATAGTATCACCAACTACCTCGCATCCCTTTTATTTTCACCAACTCTTTGGCTTTCTCAATATGCTTATAAATGTTTCTCAACTCTCTAATTTATCGACAAATGCACCAAAATCTGCATATATCGATCTGTCAGTTACTCCCTTGTAACCCATTAAGGCTTTTTATTACAACATTAACCGTATAAGATAAAGACACCTTTAAATATATGGTTCCTTTAAGGTTCTGGTTCGTACATAAGATTATTCCTTTCTAATTGTTTAAACAAATCAATTGTTACTTAACAAATACACCATAAGGGATCTTTGTTCATTTCTAATAACAATTATTGACAATCTTACAGATTTTTCACCAACCTATGTGTCCTCTTAGTTTTTCACTAACTGTATAATACCTCCTTTAATAAACTTACACAATATTGAGTTTTGTCACTAAAATTGTTAAGATAAAATACGAGCAACGATGATCCGTCACGTAGTTCACATGCCTTCTAGTTCGATTGACGGAATGAGATTGTTTACCGTAATAGATGTTTATGCGCTCTTCGTTGCATAAGCCTGATTCTTGCGCCAAGAAAACCTCTCAGGACGCGCGGGAAAACTTTACGTCGTGCACGTTTTCGCTATCACGTGTCGTGAGTACACGATGTGAATAAATCTTAATTATATGCCGAATCACTCCGAAAGGCCAGCTTGTTGTCGTGGAAGGTCAGGAGAAAATTTTGTTGCTGGGAAGACGGCACTCTGCGTGCTCTCTCACCGCTGTGTACGGTTCCCGCGACAAACGAAACTCAAATTAAAGTCAATCCTCTTGCAATACAAATACTCATAAGTACACGACTACTTTACTCGATTTCTTGCGATACTGCAATCGCCGAGCATTGCAATTCTTCCGTTCTTATTAAGCAAAATCACTCTAAAATTGACATAGACACTGAGCAGCCACAACACTACACTCCGCCATGTTAGATCACAACAACGCGCTACGGGGTTCGCCTCGTGTATCTCAAGGATTTTAGCGGGTAATATGATAGCTCGTATTTGACCAAATATTTCGTTAATTAATATAATATATAAATTACCTAGAGTAACAAACTTATATTTAAAACAATTAATTACTGCCTTTTTAACGTGAAATAATGCCTTAGTGTTATTTATTTTTCAATATTATATATATATGAAATTTTATATGCAATTGTTTAACTCCAAATTTTGTATGATATTTAACAATTATTGAAATAGAAATCTATAGGTGCAAATATATAATGTATATGTATATAAAAATAAAATTTTATGTTATAAAGTTATTTTAAATAATATAAATGATCTATTGTATTTGCAGAAAAACATGTGTAGTATTAAAATTATTAAAAATACGTGAAAATTGCGTTGTTATATACAATTGTATTATTACTAAATCTGTCGTTCGTCTATTGTCTAATTAATCAGAAAACATTAATTACACAAGAATTAATGCATATTCAAAAACGATAAAATGAATTTAATAGTAATGAGTAAACAGACCAAAAATTGAAATATGAGAACAAAATTAAATGCTGTGATGTTTTACACAAAAATTAGATATATTAACAAGTGATATTTATGATTTTGCAAAAAATACGTAAGTGTAGAAACTTATGTATAATTTATGTAATATAAAATTATTCAAGATTTACATATTAAAAAATTGGTAACAATTTTATTTTCCGAAAAAGTTAAAATTACAAAAAATAATTACTAAGTGCGATTTAGTCTCTACTTTATGTATAGTCATATCGAGCTTGCGCATTTTCAGTATTGAAAAATGAGGTTATAATTATCTTTCACCTGATCGATAAAATTTACCGAATGATAATGATTACTCATTTTTACATCTTAAGATATTCATGACGATGTTATAACAATTAAAATACCGTTTATTCGATTGTGTTCAAATAAAAAATTTGACATTATAGGTTTTTTAACGAGTTTAATATTCTTTTATGGCGTGAAACTTTGTTTAAAGTTTTACTTTTATACAAATAAGAATTATATTAATCATTGTTGTTATAACATCTTATGCCTTTGTACTTTGTTTAAAATAACTACATTTGTACCTATTTTAGAACTTGTGTTATTTTGTTCTTATAAATAATACAATTTATTTTGTACTTATCTTCTATAGTCTCACCTGATGTATATTTATTGTTCAAAATTATTACAAATAACTTTGTACCCATTGTATTTATAAATGTATTTAAATTTATATAGTGAAAACAAAAACATTATTAAATAGACAAATAAATTTATTACATACAGTGACAGTTATCTAAAACAATTATTTTACAGTCATGTTATAGTGACTGACATTACCACTCCCATGTACAGACACAAGCATTCCTAATAACATGTAATAATTATAGTAAAATCTGTACATTAGCCTGTATGAAGCATAAACAAGACTGACAGGATGTGTTGTTATATTTTATAATATAAAAGTTATGGGATAAAAAATAATAAACTAATTTTTAGATAGAAAGTACAGAAACAATTTAATTGATACAAAATTCATTGTATGAAATATTTTGGAGAAACCTGTATCATCATATAAAGAATATATACACACACAAACTAGTTAAAGAGCAAGAACTAGTTAATGAAATTATAGTTTGCATATTCTTCTATTGCTTTAAAACAATTTACAACAATTCAAAAAAGAAAATCATTGTATTATCTTCTTTAAATGATTATTTGATATATTTGTGATTATTAAAATTGTAATATCAACTTTGAATTTCAAGCTCTTAACCACAATTGTTACACATTTTTGTTTTTCAAACATCAATCGTATCTGCAACCAGGCTCGTTATTAATCAAGGTAAAATTATATTACACAAATTATCAGATAATTTTAAGAACATTTACTCTGCTGTAAGTTGAGCTGAAAATTTTTGTAACCTACGTCTTCGTAGCATCTCTTGTTCACTTGAAGATTCTGTAATTGATGATTCTGGAGTTGCATCATTACCATTTGTGCCTGATAATGTATTCACATTATCACTGGAAGAATTTGCAGTAGGAACATTCGTCTCAGTTTTAACTTGCGTTTGTTCATTATCTACTTCAGGATTTGCACTTTTCGACGTTCCCTGCTTTGCCATTGAAGAAATGTCCGTTGTAACATTCGTACTACTCGTTGCAGTTGGCACGGGAATGCTGTAAAAGTGTTATAAAATAATAACAATCATTCAGTTCCTTTTTTTTTGTTTTTGTTAATATATCCAGAAATTTTTTACACACTTAGCAGTAGAAGCTGCTGTTTGATATTGGTTCATCATAGCATTAGCAGCATCTAGTAGAAGCTGAACTCTTTGTAATGTTTGTATTCTAGCTTCGACGGCTTGTCGCAAATTACCCTCCATTGCCCTAAGTTCTTCTTCGCTCAATTCTGTAAGATTCGGTGGCGGTGTGGGAATAGGAGGTAACGGTACCATTGTAGGAAATGGTGGTGGAAACAATGGTACACCACTGGCAGCCAAATTTTGAAATGATGTTGATGCAGTATTCGAAGCACTATTTTGTCCTTGCTGTTGCGGCATCGCAGCACCTGAACCTTGTGGTTGTTGTTGTTGCTGTTGTTGTTGTAATGGTGGCGGAACTCCCGGAGCTTGCATTCCGGCCCAAACTGCTGGTAGAACTTGAACTTTATTTTAAAAAACATGAACATTAATGTTTCGAAATATTAATATAAATATAAATATTTTAATGCATAACGAGCTGGACGTATTTGTGGTCCTGCCTGTGGTGGATTTTGTTGTCTATTTCCTTGATTATTGTTAACAGGTCTTAAAATGTTTAGGCGACAAGTGGGACAGGTTTGTTGACGTTGAAACCAAGAACGAAGGCAGGCAGTATGAAATATATGATTGCATGGTAATTTTTTACTTGCTGCTACCATTTCCTCTCTATAACAATAATGTGGAAAATGTTTTTAATGTTGCCTGAATGTTTATGTTCTAAAAATAGTAATATATTATTATACATACCTGCATATGATGCACACATTATCAGCAGCAGCTAGTTCCTCTGGTGTTGCATCTGGATATAATGTATTCATATTTCTAATAGCACGGCGAGACATTACAATATCATGGAAAGCTTTTTTAAAATCTCTCATTGTATAATACATTGCACGAAGTGCAAACAAAGGTAAAGTATATAATTTAACCATCAGTGTGACAAAAGCAACATACAAAATAACCTAATACAAAAAATACATTGAATGCAATCATTTCATAAATTCTTGAGGAATAAATGTTATTAATCTCACTCACCTTTAATAGTCCAGTTATTAATTCTGTATATAATAAATATACTGGCTTATTGTCCCAAGGGTTTTCACTTTGCAGATCTATTATATGCAATATGTACTTTACAGTAATGTTGAATACAACAGTTAAAAGAATAGCATATTCAAAACCAAATACAAGTTGCACTGAAGGACCTTTTGTAGCTGTTGTATTATATGCATAATGAATCATAGTTAAATTTGTAACAAATAAAAGTGCCAATAGAGTGCGAACTCGAAGATGGAACAACCAGGTTATTACTGGGCTTCTTTCCATCTAAAAATGAATGTAATAAATCATTATGTTCTTGTCATCATTATTATCTCATTAGTTTATTCATATTACTTACATAATCAACACGATCTTCTGCTAGCCAATGAAATGATTTCAAAAATAAAAGAAGTGTAAATAGTGCTATAAATTTTGGACTAAAATCATCTCTAAACACTGTAAATGCTAGACAAGTTTCAGTCACTGCATACCATACTTTTTCCAATAAGTGCTGCAAATGAATAACACTCAATGTATACTTGCATATACTTTACAAACTACTAATATACTTCTAATTAATCAAAAACACATCATATATTTACCTCAAGTTCAGCAGCACGCAGAGTACCAAAAAATATCTTTCGAAGAAAAGCATTTATCATAAATACTAGAATTAAACCTTGTGTATAGATTACCTAAATTTGATATAAGGAGAGAAACATAAGAATCGTTAGAACGTTTAGAAATGATCAAGTATAACATTTAAATATAAAAATTTAGGAAAGAAAACATCAAAACTTACAGTCATACTAGGGTTGGATTTGGTTATGTGAACTACTGTTGGATAAAACTGTTTTCTTTGATAATAAGCGTTGCCTATTACAGCACATGTCAGTGCTGTACTTATTAACATTATTCCGGCCTCCCTCATCTTTTGGTGGATTATTGTTTCAGCCTAAAGGCTGTTCCTTTTTATTAAATATTCACTGACACTTATCCTACCAAAAATTTACGTATCAACAGCTGTAGTAGATCCAACTAGGATCAACGAGGCGCTGCTATCATAACGACAGTATCCAAAACTATCAATGAATATGTTTGCGATTGCAAAAATGTTTAATAAAAAAAAAAAATCAAATGTTACCATTTCTACCCTACCTTTATTACTTAAATACTGAAAACAATTTTATTTCATGGAGGATATACAACTCTCGTGTCATAGTTATTTGTTATGTGTAATGAATCGTATTATTTTTACTTGACAGTTTTAGATGAGACAGACGGCAAAATCTGATTGGTGGATCAATTAATAAATACGTTACAATTACCTAACCACGCAGAATGCAACACAAATGCAATTTTCATTTTATTTTTTTTATTTTTTATTAAATTTAGTTTTCTTAATACTATATTTACATATCAACGAATACAAATTTCTATAATTTTATATTTGTGAATAAATCACATACGAATCGTAAAACACAAAACATAATAGTACATTATTAATACATAAAACATTGTTATATTCAGTTAATATTATAGTTTTTTATGTTATACATAGGAGATTTATTTTAAATGGCACAAATTTGAAGCTTTCAAAAAAATTGTATTGCAATAAAAATATAAAATATTTGT
>NW_017100262.1:980390-990705 GCF_001263275.1 Habropoda laboriosa
GTTTAATCAGCATATTTTTACGTTCTTATGTTTTTATTTAACATACTTAAAATACTCTTTAGTGTATTTGTATGAAAATTTATCATACATAAAAATACTATGATTTTTAAAGATATTATAAAAATGAGTTTACAATTTTTTCATTATAAAATTCTAAATTATAGTTGACCCCATAGTACTTATATTAGTTAACGGTTTAATGTGTTCCACAACAGAACTTTTTTAACATATTTTCAAAACGTTTGTACCTTGTTAATAAATTACGTATGTCTACTGATATTTCTTGGGGTTTTTAAAATACTTTTAGGACTGTGATATTTTGGAGTTCCTAATTGACTAACAGCTTTTAAAGGTGTCCTACGCGGATCTATTACAGACTTTCTTACTAATGCCTTGGCACTTTTAGGTGTTTTCACAGTTAATGGTTTCTTAATGTGTGGTGTTTTGCATAATGCGTTATTATCAGTTTTATACATACTTAATGTTGATTCATGCAATAGTGTATTGATAGGTATTTTTTTTAACAATGGTGGAGTTTTAATAGCCATGTTTTCTTTTTGATGAATAATTGCATTAGGTGTCATTGAGTCATTAGAAATATAACAATGCGTTTCAGTGTCTTCTTGATTTAAATTTACAGCCGTGTTTTCAGTTTCCATTGCAATATGAGAAGGGGACTGTTTTAATATCATTTTTGGATTTTTATTTTTCACACTTTTATTTGATTTTCGACATAATTCAGTCCTTTCACAGTTTTGCTTTGCACTATTTATAAATTGATCATCCTTCGCACTAAGTAAATCGTTTTTCTTATTTAAAATAGTGTTTTGGGTAAACATTTTTGCTGTACATTCATCAAACAATTTAGCTTTAGCTAGTACCATTCCTGCGTTTTGAGTTCTTAACTTTGCAATGGACGCACGACCAGTTTGAGTAACTGGACTGTTCATTTGATTGGTTGATTTAAAATATCCTTCTGCATCTCTCCAAGACATTGCTGATTTCTTCCAGCAATCAGAATTAGGAATTAACTTACATGTATTACTTAATATCATATTTTGTTGACTGTTGGCCTTTTTCAATTTTTCAACTTGTCCATCAGGACACATAGCCGTATTTGTAAGTTCATTGCCATGGAAAGACGATACTCGACGTACTGTTGCGTGTGCTCGATTTTTTATTGGCTGCAGAGAACTCTGATCAAGTTGTGTTCTGCATACATTTGCATTATTAAATTCATTATTTAATATTGTATTATTTTTCTCTTCTTCCCAAAGGGAAGTAGATACAGGTCGTAAGTAAGCATCATCTTTTGTATAATTCACTGGAAAAGCTTTTTCATTATGGGAATAAGTATTATTTAATTCTTGATCCGACTGTAAATGTGACTGTAAGTCTGATCCACGTGAAATGTGCCACGAAGCAGTTCGCCTAATACGTTTACTAAGAAACAGAAAAACAAAAATTAATAGCTGTGAAAATATAAAAATTTGTTTACCTTAAAATTTATGTACCTCATAACTCTTTCTTGTGACCTCCTCCTTAAACTTCCTATCTTTCGAGCACTTGGAGATCTAATGATTTTATGTTCACCTGATCTTCTAATCTTAAGTTCTTTACCAAGTTTCTTAGCTAAATAGTCTGTTGTTACTGTACTTTCAATACTAGCTTCTACTAAAGTTTTTTCATATGCAGTTTGTACTTTCTTTACAGAATGCGGTAATAAATCATCACTTTCCTCGTCATTTTCATTATTTACACATCCAAATTCCTGAGAAAGACGAGATTCGATTGCCGAGACTCTACTTTTAATTTCTTCATATTCACTTTTAGGTATTGTAACATATTCTTCTGACTGATTATCTAATGACGTAATTTGAACGTGTGAATATGTTTTAAAATTATTTACAGTTAGCTTTCTTTTTGATGGATATAAACATCGTTGATCAAAATTGTCCAAAATGTTCTGTTTTTCTAAACTTAGTTGTGAATTACGTTTAGTAATATTAATGTCATCTTTTTTTGTTAACAAGACCTGCTCGTCACTATCATCTGATAAATTAACATCTGCATCAATGAACATGTTATTATACTCTTTGTGAAGTTCGTTTGATACTTCACTGTCTTTTAAATTAAATTTTAATTGCGATGACCCATCGCTATACGCTCTACATGTTCTTTGTGAATCACATGTATTACAAATAGAACTCCAACGTTGTTCTGTATGTGTATTAAAAGTATTTGCATAGGATTCTAAATCTTCATCAACTGTTTTCTGCAAATATAAAAATGTTATGTACACAAAATATTTAAAAAACCAAATTAATCATTCAACAAGCTATCTTAATATCCTTACTGGTTTTCTTGGTACAAATCGATCCAAACTAAGTCTGAGTTTTTTGGATTTATCTGTTTTGTCTGTAACTTTTCTAAAACACATATTAAATTAATATTTATAAAAATATGAAATGTTTTGGTAAATTATATGAAAATGAAGTAAATAAATACTTTTTCTTTGTATTTGGAGGATCTAAATATTCAACTTTTCTTTTTTTGGTAGACTTCATATTTGATGCATGTAATTCATTACATGCATCTTTTTCCTGAATCCTCTGATTATCACAAATATTACCCTCTTCAGAGGCAGCATTTTTACCAACAATCTTTTTCAAGCCATTAAACATTCCTAAAGAAAAGTATTTAAATTTGAAAAACTTCTATATACATGAATGTTCTGATCTGTTAAGTAATTAGATTAATAAAATAATTAGATGCTATATGTGTTAAAATATTTAACATGTAAAGCTTTTATAGCATGCTGTTATTATGAAAATTTGTTATTGAGATCAATACAACATGCATAAGTAGAAATCAGAAGTAAATTACTATGAACAGATCCACAGACATACTTAGATTGAGGTTGGAAGCACTTAGATGTGGCTTACGTGTAAGACTTCCACTGCGATGTTTCTTTTTTCTGAACTTTGAATGTAAATGATCAGATATATCTAATTCATTATCTGTGCTGCCAATTGTTTCCATAGAAATAGCTTGTGTTATGTGATCTGGTAAAATACCAATGCTTTCTGCATTTTCAATTAAAATCTGAAATAAATATTACAGAATAGAACAAGTGAAATTACACTTTACTAAGATTTAAATTAAAAAAAAATATATATATCACCTTAATAATAATTAAATGTAATTCAAGACGCATTTGCACAGCAGACATAGTTGCTTCTTGCAAAGGCATAATATTTGGTCCAATAACTTTAGCTAAATTATCAACATTCATTTTATTTTGTTTTTCACATAATGATACTTTTTTTAAAAATTCCATAAAGAATGCCATAGTATTAAGATGATGTGGTGGTAAAAGGATACAAGCTAATAACAATGCTTGTACACGATATGTTTTTAGCATAGCACAGTGCACAAATAAATCATGATATATATATGGAATCAATGGTTCTGGCAAATCTCTAAAGAAAGTTTTCAAACAATTAGCTACATCAACAGCATGATGTTTTTCTCCTAAAGTACCACCACTATCTAAACGAGCTATTAATTCTTTTTGTCTAAGTTGTGACCCTGCTTTTCTGAATAATCCTTCCTGAGTGATACACTTTTCTAAAAATGTTGATGCTTGACTAACAAAAACAGGCACATGTACAATGGCACCAGAAGATAGATTTACAACATCCAATGGTTGATATAATAAGGGAGTCTTAAAAACTTTTTTCGAAATATGTTTAATTCCTTCAGGTCTTTCGCTTTTGAACATGTTCTTTTTAAAACGATATTTAATCCCATAACTGCGAAGATCGTTAACAATTGAATGATATATTGTTTCTTTATGCAGTACATCGTAAATCAACATATTTCTACGTTTAGAATATAAAATGTTGAATCATAAATTATAATAAAATATTTTGGTTATAAACTATTAAAGAATAAAATACAGTTCTTATATTCAAATAAACATCATCAAACATAGACTCATATTGAAATTATCATGTAACTGACATGCAGCATTGCCAACCATGTGATCAAATTTTTCTTATGAAATGAAATTCAAACTTAATGTAAAGTGTGATTGTTTTATTAATTTATTATAAAAATATATGTAATTATTTATTTTATATTTATATAACAGTTAGAGTATATTTAAATATTATACTTTCATATTCTCCTACTTAAAGAAAATATCGAATAAGATATATCGATAAAAAATATCGACAAATGTTATCATCGATAACTTGTTCATTTTAATGCGGGAAGAGATAATTGACATCACTTACTTGGAACTTACACATTTATAGTAGTTAATTTTAATTTGCTAACAGAAACATAATTTATAAGAAATTTTTTAAAACTCACTATGTTTTTAAAAAACATACTTGAGTATCAGCAATATGTACCATTAACATGTCAATGTATAAAACATCGGTTTATCAATTGTTTTTTCATGAGAAATGAACGTTGACGCTTGATTGTGACATTATGTATGTTGTATTTAATTTATTTAACATTTGTTAATTAAGTATTAGCACTATATTTATTTGTACAGTCAGAAAAGTACATAGAAAGTTAGTTTCGTTACATGAGTTATACTCGAAAGTCGGCTGATTTAAATTATATCAAGTGAGATAATTTCGAAATATTTTAGTTTCAAAAATACAAAAATTTCTACTTACTTTTACATTACGATGTAAATAATGATTCTCTGGAATATTTCAGTCAATGTTAGTTTTAAAACACCACAGATCAATAAAATGCTCTGTGACATATATGTAACTCTCTCTATAAATATAGACTTATGTATTCAGAACAGTACAAGTCTGATCTAACTTTAGAAATTGATTTTGTATCTAAATAGCACTACCACAAAATAGTTATTTCTTATATACTTAAAAATAGTTCTTTATTGGTAATCTTAAGAATTGTTGCAATAATTTGACCACAATAATGTTAGTATAAATTATTTAAAAAATTGTTATAAATATCCTTTTCAGCATTAGAACAATTGAAGAAAAGAAATATGCATACAACAAAGTTGTTGTCAGGATATGATATGCCCACTGTGGGATTGGGTACATGGCAGGTGATTTAACTATGACATTAAAATCACAGTTATTACTTGTAATATAAAAATTATTTAATTTTTAAAGTGATTTCATTGTGAATGTGCTACAGGCTAAACCTGAAGAAATTGAAAGTGCTGTAATAATTGCTTTAGAGGCTGGCTATAGACACATTGATACTGCATTTAATTATAATAATGAAGAAGCAATTGGAGCAGTATTAAAGAAATGGTTTGAAAAAGGTGGAAACCGTAAAGACCTTTTCATCACTTCAAAGGTAATATTTCATTAAGTTAAGAAAACAACTCTCATTTGTCAAATTAAAAAGCATTTAATTATATTTTTAGTTACCTCATTATGGTAATCGACCATCAGATGTAGAAAAGTTTATTAATTTATCATTAAAAAAACTTGGTTTGGATTATTTGGATATGTACTTAATCCATATGCCTTTTGCCTTCAAATTAAATGAGAGTACTTATACTTCAGCAACTAATGAAGATGGAAGTTATGTGTTAGACCTTGATACAGATCCTGTTTCAGTGTGGAAGGTGGTATAATAAGTAATATATTAATAAAATATAATTTATAATTTTTTTAAAACATTTTAGGAAATGGAAGAACAAGTAAGAAAAGGTCGTACAAAATCTATAGGCTTAAGTAATTTTAATGAGAAACAAGTTTTAAATATATGGGAGAATGCACAAATTAAGCCAAGTAATTTACAGGTAAGATTTCCATTTTATAGTACTTCATCTTAACCATGTTTTAATAAGAATTATTTTAACCCGCTATTAGGTAGAATTACATGCTTATTTACAACAAAATTCACTTCGACAATTGTGTCAAACGCGCAATATTATCGTAACCGCCTATAGTCCCCTAGCATCACCAGGAGCCAAAACGCACTTTCAAACAAAATACAATCATAATGTTGAAGATTTTCCAGATCTTCTGGGACATCCAATAGTACAAAAAATAAGCACAGAATACAAACGATCAACGGCACAAATTTTATTACGTTATTTGTTACAATTAAGTGTCGTTGTAATTCCAAAAAGTTCATCTCCAGAAAGAATTAAAGCAAATATTGATATATTTGATTTTGAATTGAAAGCAGAAGAAATGGAACTTCTGAGCACCCTAGACAAAGGCGCACATGGGAGAATTTTTAATTTTCTGTTCTTTAAAGGGTAAGTATATTTATTACATGTATTTAATTGCAAAAAATGTAAAAGTCTACAACTTTTCTTATTTCTTTTAGGGTTGAGAATCATCCACATTACCCGTTTAAAGATGAATTACAGTCCTAATTAAAAAAGTTGTTAACGTGTAGTTCGAATTTATGCATATTTATACATTAAAAATCAATAAAATACAGTACAAACTGATAAAATACTTCATAACGAATAAATATATAACATTTAATGTAAAAAAGGAATGTCGTTAAATTTCAATGCAATCTGTATAACATTTTACGTTGCATTCGATGCTGAAGTTCCCCGCGACGTATCATTGTGTGTATAACTTTATAAATAGCACGCTCTGGATATGCTTGTTTTATAAAATCTTTAACAATATTTTGCTCCGATACTTGATTCCCAATAGGAAATCTCCGTTTCAATTGTTTTTCAATGCGAGATAACATTTCGTGATCTTCGTCCGAGGTAAATCCTTCTACACCTAAATTTTTATGTATGTTTATAAAGATGTATAATATGAAAACATACGTCCACATATATCAGTTACTTAATTCTAGATTACCTGCCAATGATCCAGACATTGCAGCATCTAAAGTAGATACTTGGAAAAGCCTAAGCGCTTCATTGACATGGACTTCTGTAGCAAAAGATTGTAATTGCATTTTAGCTAAAGATTCTGAAGTTCTTATAATAGCTTCTAACTGGCGAACTGTGATGGGAATAGACAGTCTTTTTTCCGTATCCTTTTCATGATCTCTGGTGCTTGCTCGCATTACAACGTAACGATTTTTTAATTTTTCTCCTGCTTCTTTACTAAGTCTTGGACCACAACGACTGTAAAGGTATAGAAATTAGTTAAAAATAAATAAAGTATTTTGAAATAATGAGTAGTCTTACGTTCTACAGTAGTGAATATATTTCTTTAAAATGTGCAATGGTAATTCTCCTTCTGCAGATTGTTCTGTAACTTGACCAGCATTGGTGTGGATACTCATTACATGTTTCGCTAACGTTACATCTTTACTTTGCTCATGTTCATCTTTAACAATGAATATCATATCGAAACGTGATAAGATCGTTGGCATGAAATCGATATTTTCCAATCCTTTTATATCATCCCAACGACCAAATATCGAATTTGCTGCTGCTAAAACAGAACACCGGGTATTTAATGTTGTAGTTATCCCCGCTTTTGCAATAGATATTGTTTGTTGTTCCATAGCTTCGTGTATTGCAACTCTATCATCTTCCTTCATTTTATCAAACTCATCTATGCATACAACACCACCATCTGCAAGAACCATAGCACCTCCTTCCATGACAAAATTTCTCTACAAATTGAACGAAATATTTTTATAAATCAGCAGCCGAGCTTCCTTTTCCAGATGTATAAACTGCAACTGGTGAAACTCTTTCTACAAATTTTAATAACTGCGACTTAGCTGTACCAGGATCACCTAACATTAAAATATTAATATCTCCCCTTCTACAAAGACCATCAGGCATTCTTTTTCTGGAACCACCAAATAATAAACATGCTATAGCTTTCTTAATGTCTAATGCACCAAAAATACTAGGAGCTATGCTCTTTGCAATTCTTTCATATAAATTAGAATCTGATGCTAAGCGTCTGAATAAATCTTCTTCTTCATTTGTAACACATGGATGGGTACCTAAAAATCATAAAAAATTAACTCAGGATACTTAATCCTTACTAAAAAAATTATTTTTATAAAATTATGTAATACTTTACCACTACCAGTATTTTCTCCGTCTACAGAAATACCAATAACTCTTATATATGGAGCTCGAACACCAACTAACGCTTTATCTTTTCCTCCTCCTCTGACAGTATTACTAGTAACCTTTTTAATTGAATATATACCCAAAATAAGAACTCTATTGCCTGGTACAATTCTATCACATAAATAACGATCACAATACAATTGTAAATGCCTTGGTATTTCACCCTGTGGAGTATGATCTGGCAATTCTTGTAATTTAAGAACTTGAAAATCAACACAATTACATTTATCTGGCATTATAAAAAATGGATCCAAAGGACATTTTGGTCGTCCTGCTTGTTCTGTTGTACATTTTCTAGGTAAAACATATCCTTCTAAACCAGGTTTAATGGAAATGTTAGTTTGCATGCTTCTGCAAGAACGACATTGTATAGCAATCTTTGTTGCTTTTGCTCTAATCCCAGATGCAGAAACAATAATACCAGATATTTTAGTAAGTTTAGAAACTGCATCAGGCTAAAAAAAATTAGGCATCACAAGTTAATAATGCTATATCATATGAGAACTATATATTCCTTTTTAACAGTAAAACAGTTTAAAACTGAATCTTACTTTTATTCCTCTTAAGGAACTTGAGTGTGCATCTGAAGATAATAATACTTGTATGTCTTCAACTTTTTCTTCTCCTTCTGGTCTTGGAGCTGTAAGTTCATCTGCTAAATCTTTTGCAGCTTCCTCCAAAATAGGTAAATATTCTGTTGGATGTTTATAAACTTTTTCTGCTAGTGATTCATCAAATGCTGCTAGATCTTCTAAATTAATTTCTACCCAATATTGACCCAAATTGTAATTTCGTTTTAAAGTATCTCTACAAGATTATAATATATTAAATGAACAAGAATACAATTGTGTAACATCTAACATAAAGTTTTAATTAATATCTTAAACTATAATTTGTGAAAGTACCTATATTTGTAATTGAAATTGCCCTCATGGAATTGTCTTATGAATTCCATAAACTTCTTTTTCGAAAATTGAAGATTAGTTTGAGTTTCATTAGATTCACCTACTGAAAAATTATCCGAAAAAAAAATTCCTGGATCATCAAATCCTTCCATTGTAAGTTAATTTTTGATTATTTTTATGTATAAACATAAGCGTACACCACTAAAAGTTTGGCGGGAACTAATATGATAATAATCATCGAATATAAAATTCGAGATACGACATCACCAATGTTTTTGATGATGCTATTAAATTAATACTGTATTTCAAAAAGTATGCAAACTGTAAAATGCATATAAAACAAGTTAGAAATTGGAGTAAATATAAATTAAACAACACTTATTTTAGATTATATACAATATTATTGTAAAATAGTTAAAAACTTTCACTTTCGATGCTAGTGCCATCTACCGTGATAAATCTGATGAAATTATTTGGTTCATAGTGTGAAAATTTCAGTCATTTATATGACTGTGTACACTTTGTATCCAGTTTTAATTGCGTGGCCGAAATTAACGTTGTTTCGAACGTAATACATTGTATGTGTTATATTTTATCGGTCAAGTATATAAAACAGTACCGTTGACATTGTTTGATATTATTGCATAATTATTGTTCATGTGGAAGAAAGGAGACTGGAATACGTGACTTGGGTTAAATTTTAGATGAATTATTTCGTCTAAAGCTGTCTCAATCTAGTGTATGCGCATTTTCATTTTTTAGTGAAATTAAATTAATACATATTTATATATGGGTATTATTTACTTTAGAATCAATCTAAAATTATTCAGTATTTAAGGACTTCGCAAAAATGAAATTTATAAAAAAAGAATGCTTTTCCAAACATTGTTAAGATATATTATGATATACAGACGTGTTATTTTGAACAGAAATTTTCGTACTCGTTAAATTTCTAATTGTACTTTAATTCATTTTACAAATACATTTAAGTTTCTTTGATGTTTTGAAATCATTGTTACTTATGTTTCTATGAATGGTATACATATTGTGAATTTCGTAGTTATAAAACAAAAGTGTATGAATAAAATTTTCCAGTTATTTACTAAAAAATTGACAAAACACACTAAAATATGAATTTTTATAACGTATATTTTTAATGCGTATAATATATTCTTTGGATATATGCATATTTAATACATTTAAACGGTGCTTATTGAAGTGAAAAGTGATGACAGCTTGATGTTATTACATGTATTGACATTTCTTAGATTTTCGTTTTCAATATTTTTCCCACGAATTCTTTAGAAGGGAACGTAAT
>NW_017100262.1:990816-993402 GCF_001263275.1 Habropoda laboriosa
AAACTACAGTTTCAAAAATAATATTTAAAACTAAGCAATCTATCGATAAAACATCAAATGTGAAAGTAATAAATACAAGATTAAGAATTCAAACTAGGAAAACAAAAAATGGAAAAGATATGTCAATATCACAATCTGAAAATACTATACAAACAGAACAACAAAAATGTAAGAGGCGTAAAAAGTTATCTAAGGAAAATATTAATAATAAAATAGAAGCCCAAAAAAATCTAAATAGTAGTGGTAGTAATAGAAATAAGCAGGAAGTAAAAGATAAAAAGAAGAAAGTTAGTAATAGGATAAATAAAAATGTTTCTAATTCAAGACAAATGTCATTAAAGGAGTCATTTTTGAACCATTCTAAAATAAAACTGTTACGTTCTCATAAAAATTCTAAAAATTCCAAGAATGATTCTACATTAGTAAAAGAAAGATCAACAAAGAGAGTAAGTGTTATGAAAAGAAAACAACCTATTTATGATTGTGTTTCACCAGAAAATCCTAAAGAAAGTACCAATGAAATTTATGAGTTCAAATTTGATATTAATGATTCAAAAGAAAGATTACCCAAGAAACAAAAGAGAAAAGTTACTATTAAGAAGACATTGATAAACAAGAAAAAGAAAAATGTTGTTAATTCAAAACGTAATTTGCAAGAGACAAAAGTTCGTAAAAAAACATCAATTACTGGTGAATTAGAAAAAATCAAAGAAAAAGATCCTGTTGAATCTGTTCAAAATAAAATGTCCGTAGAACCTCTATCTAAAAAGGAAGATTTAGTAGAAAATCCTGAACCAGATGTAGAAGAAAATCCTAAACCAGATGTAGAAGAAAACAGAGACTCAAAAGAATCAGAAAATATAATCAAAGAACAAAATGAGGATAAAAAAATTATGAAACCTGTAATTTTATCAATAAAAAAATTAAATGATAAAAGAATTTTATTGAAAGATATGTCGCAAATATCAAATTCAGCTGATTTTAAACCATTTAGACCAACAAGTGTTTTTAACAATAGATTAACAATACAACAAAAAAATGTGATTAACAGTTCTTTATTTGAGAAGTCTTTATCACCAATTATGAAATTGTCAGAAAATTTACAAATTAATAGTCCCTGGAGGGCATCACCATTACTTACATTTTCTCAAGTAAAAAATATGTTTCAAAGTACACCACAAAGTAAAAAGTACAACATTGTAAGTAAAAACTTTGTGCGATCTCTAAATGATGAATCTAAACAGTATGGAAATATACTGAAAGCAAGAAATAATTTGCAGAAGAATGATAAAAATATGAGTATAGAAAATTCTACTACAAATACTCCTAAAAAGAAAAATACTTTACCATCAAGAAAATTTGGTACAGAAATTACAAACATAGATCATTCCTTACATGCTAATCCAATAGAACATGTAAATGAACAAGTAGTAGTGGAAAATGTGAGTATTCAGTCAAATGTACACTCAATTACTTCTAATATGAATGATTCAATTAGGTTTAATAATAATGAGAACAAAACGAAAAATACATTAAGTCCAAAAAAATCTTTTAAAAAAGAAGCAAAAGAAACGAAATTCCAAAATCATCAGGAAAGTATATTAAATACACAAGCTGATGAACTAAAAGAAAATTTGGATCCTCAACCTGGTCCATCAGGTTTACAAATACTACCAATTTCTAATGAACAAAGGGTGTTAAGACAATCAAATTTAAATAACTTTTTAAATATAATGGACATGCCACAAAATACTACAATCACAACTCCTCATGGAATTTTTGATTATGGGCAATCAACAGCACTTAGTAGTAGATCAGTAATAAAGCTTAATGAATCTAATATGGAAATAAAAAATGCATTTGGTTTTAATGATGAAGATTCCAATCAAGATATATCCTCTGTTGAATATAAAATTATAAATGATAAAGAAGAAGAGAACAAGAGTATTCAAACAAATTTAGGACAATACAATACAAAACCTACTGCAAGGTTATCAATTGGTGAGATAAAAAATAAGTTATTAGTTAAAAAATTGAAAAAAAATGTACAAAATGAAATAAAAGAAATAAAAAAGTCACCCATTAAGGAAAGGAACGAACAAAAAATAGTAGACATTACTAACTTTTCTGATACATTTGATGTACTATCTGAAACAAATGAAACTTCTGTAGTGGATGTATCTGAAATTCCATTGTTTACTGATATGGAACCATCCCACTTTACAACGGTACTATTTTGAATTACTTTTACTTAAATTTTACGAATTATTACTAATATCTTATGTTTGCAATTTAGCCCCCACGATACTCATACAAACGAAAACGTGCAGTAAGATTCAGTTTTTCAGAAGGTAGTGAAGGAGAAGAAGTGTTTATTAAACAAGAAAAGAAACGGAATAAAAATGATAAATTGAAAAAAGAACAAAACAAAAGGTTGATGGAATGGGTTAAAGACATTAATGCAACATTTAGTGAAATAGACCAGCATGAACTCACGATCGTTTAAATTGTCAACTATCATTATTGTAAAAAAAAAGAAAAAGGGAACAGCTATTACTGACTTTCAACAAATTTTATATCAATAGT
>NW_017100262.1:993441-1006881 GCF_001263275.1 Habropoda laboriosa
AATAATTTTCTACATTTTTCTTTTATATTTTTTGTATTACTAAAAAAATATAATGTACAAAATGATGCAAGAAATGGTATAAGTAAATATGTATTAATAAAAAGTACAACTATTAATGAAAATCGTATATGTATATATAATTTTAATTTGACAAACAATTCATATTTATGCAATGATAAATTTTGGGCCTTCTGTTAATTATACCAAATTGGATTCCATACCACGTGTTTTCATGTACTTCCTATAGATAGAAAAGATAGCCACGTGCGTACGTCATGTATGCAAGCTGCGTGTTCATCATTGTGTTGAATCGTATATACTATACAGTATATGGTTGCGCGCGCGCGCGTAAATGCTAACTATTGGACCTGATTTTCATCATTCGCTGTTACCTTGATACAACTTTTAAAGCAAATCTTTAGAGAGAGAGAAACTACCGAACATTTATATTCAGTAAGTGTTGCTTAAGTGTGATTATATACAACTTTAGGTAGTAAGAAAAAGGTATACAACATTGTTAACCATTTTTGGTAAAATACTTGTGCATATTATGAACTTAAAAAATTATCGGCTAAGCTAAATTTTCACGTTGAAGTTGTATTGGATTAATAACTTATATTAAATTTTTTATTGACAATTACTGTTGTATCAGCCTATGAACTACCTTTTAGAATACGCAACATTATTAATGCATGTATTACGTACGTTATAGAACATCGACTTTTACTCCTTAATTACGACTTTGAATATTAAACATATCAAGCATAAAAAGGAGGAACTTAGTGCTTTAATAAAAATCAAAAGATTATACCTTATTTTGACAGATATTCTGTTTTTGAAAATCATTCCATTTAAGAGCTTACTGCATTACAAGAACTTTTACGATCTATACGATAAAGTTTTTGTAAACTTATATCAGTGACGTTATTTTTTATTTTACATTACATTTTACGAATCACGTGAAACCTTTTAATATGCAGCATACGAAAAACATCATTTTCGTAAGGCTTGCATTCTTAACGCGTTTAATTATATTTCATTATCGTTGTTCAACTAACTGGTTGTTGACCTGCTACCTGTTATGAGTAATGTATATACGGTGCACGTATATTACATAAGAAACAATAATTTTTTCCATAATCTGCTTTCTAAAAATAGTATTACATTTTAAATTGTTTAATGTAAAATTAACATTATTTTTATGTCTATGAAATAAAAAAGTATGTTTTGTTAAATTCGATACCTTAAAAGTAAATTGCTAACATAAGTAATACAAAATTCATAAACCATTATATTATTTCTACTTCTAGTATATTTTGTTATTTGAACAAACAATTCCCGTAAAATGATTAGAGCTAACGAAAGGTAATCGAGAGTTATGTACCTTAGGATAATCTCGTCAAATCGAATTGCACGCATAAAATTTGTGTCATGCTTGGTATCTTCTTGCAATTACAATTACGTAAGTTGAAATTGAGTTACGAAGTACAAGAAGGTAAAGAAGTGCATTTCAGTTGAGATTGAAAAGGAACGAACGGTGAGCTCCACAGTTCGCCCAACACTGTGACATGCGATTCACGATTAGCTACGAAACGCTTCGCGTTTCTTACACTAGAATGCATTTACATCGAGAGAGCTCCGCCAGAAAGTAGGTTTGGGATGAAGATAGTGTATAGAAGAGGCGCATTTATGTATATCCAACATACTCTGGAGAAGTACTACGCAGATTGCGTTATGCGGCAAGCCAAGTCAATAATCTCCCGTGTTTTTTCCCTATTAATTCCTTGGTCCTTTATTTCTGCATTCATGATTTTCAGTTCCTACTGTTTCTTGATATCACAGTTCAAACATTACGCAAGAATATTGATAAAAATTTCATCACAAAGCTCTTTTTAAACGTTTACAGAGTAGAATAGAGAATATGTTTCTGTTTCCTTGTATAACGACAGCCATTTGATACATACAATGACGGTAATCTGTCAATCATGTATGTATGTATTATAACTTAATACTTCATATTTGGAGGCATTATTATACACACGTGCGTGTATGTATGTGTAAATGTTTATATCCACCGAGTAACCAATTCAAGCGCAAAATATGTACAAACAGTATGTGCGTGACCAATTCGAGCATAAAGAATTTACATTTCAAGAAAAAAGTCCTAAAGAAGGCACAGGAGTCTCCTACATAGAGGACGTATTTATAGTTACGCTAGTCACGTATGTTATTCCCTTCTTGAATTGGTGGTACATATCATTGTATTACATGTACTCCCTTGTATATAATGTAAATAATTTATCGTTGTCATTTGAATTAATACTTTGATAGCCCTTAATTATTTATTCCATGCAAAAAGTTTTGATACTAAAATGTCGAAGTAATACGGACAAGGTGAAACAATTGGGTTAAAAAATTTTGGTATTTTATTAGAAACTTAATCTTCGTTAAGTAATATATTATCTGTTTGAGCGGTCGCAGTTATTGAATGCAATCACCTTGAAAGGTGCAAGAATACCGCGATAACATGCATCCAAAAAATTATGTGTTAAAGTACGTAATGGATAAAACAATAATCAAGGTCATCTCTAAATTGCCAATGCACTTTTTATTTCCATGTAAGAAAAATATATTACGTGTAACAAATTGCGACGAACGTTTGGGATCTTCTTTATTTTCATTCTGATCATGACTAATTCACTTTACATCATCTGTTTATACGAGAACAAAAAAAAATTTCGTCTCAATTGCATACAATGCGATTAACGTTTGCATCGAACGATAAAGAAGACCTTATTTCCTAAGCATTCTTTCTCAATTGTCCTTAAAACGGTAAAACAGGTTCGTACAGGTAAAACTTACCAATGTACGACCAAAATCAATATTTGCATAAAAAATATACGAATCGTGTGTGCTTTTTCGTTGGTCAAGGCACAAAATTTTATTATTTTGTGTTACGTAATAGAAGGAAGTATTAGTTATGATTGATATTTCTATCGAGCGTAACAGAAAGAGAGGCGAATCGTTAGTAAACATTCTGTCCATTTCCGTTCTCAAAGCGTAAAAGCTCATTATTCCGAATCGCATAACAGCAAATATGTATACGTGACGATCGATACGCGCATTGAACGAGCAAGGGAAATCGTTTATAACATAAGCATTCTCTCTGCTCTCTGTAAGTGCGAAAAGCTTCTCGTTATTTCTCGGCTACGCTCGTAGCAAGTATGTAATCGGTAAAACGTCGTTTCACTGGAGCGGATATCTCATCAAATTAACATTGCTAAATATATTTCTACGCTTGATACTTGCTACCCGCTGTGCTCCACCATTACTAATTTCACCGTATAACCTGTAGCGTGATATTACGCGAACCACAGTTAACAGCCCAGCTGAGAGACTATTAGAATTTCATCGAGAATTGATGAAAATATTCTATGAAAATAACGTAGTTCTGAACTATAGAGAGATTACACGGTAATTCGACGTATTCGTATCGTTTTAAGGCTTTTTTTCACTTTAGAAATACGAAAACGGAGATAGAGAACGAGATTATGACGACGTGAATTCGAAATTAAAACGAAAATTATTGACCATGATACGTGTGAAAGGAAATCTCGTGTAACTATCCAATTGCGAATATGAAATTGAGTGGGTATAATAAGCCATAATATAATTATATGTAACTGTGTGTAAAGTAGGTCGCATATATGTATCGCGTCGAACAGTGTACTTCTGTTTAGAAAACAATTTAGTTACATTATTTTACCTCTTCTCTGTTTTCTGTCTAAGTCATACTTATATGTACATACGTATTATGAACTTTCACGCTACTTCAATTGAATTTCTACTTTTAATAGTAGATAACATTAAAAGAAAATTATCGTTCACTTTTAACAATTGACTTCTAATGAACTGAGAGTTCGTAAATACGTATGTTCCACTTTGTCATCTTATGTAAGCAATAAAATCGAGAAAATAGTTGTAATGATATTTATAACGCGAAGAATACGTTCAATGGATGGAACAAAATTTGTTCCATTCGTTAAAAGTTTATGTTAAAAAGACATTTCCGAAATTAGTCGCGGTAAACGCGTCAACAACAAACACTGAAACTGCGTCGCATTAGAAAAACAGGAAGATTTATCGTTTGGAACGTATGTATTATAAAAAAATATTTACAGACAACCTGCAACGATACGAACTCTGTTATACGTTTCGTTATAAAAGTAGCAGAAACATTACTCCTAATTAAGTGCCAGTAACTCCGTGTAAAAGACAACCACTTTCTATTTACGATTTACAAGCCGACTTTGCCCGACTCGATCAAGCACTGCTAGAACTAAAGATTTCTATTTAGCGAAGTACAGTAGCACAGATGTATGTACAGAAAACATATCAAGTAATGTGAGTATTGTACTTCGAGCACGAGTAAAGAGTCACAAGTAACATCGTGAAATTGATGTGAAGAAATTAATGTTTCTCCTAAATTGTGATTGAAACTACAATATTGCTTTCATTTATACAATAGGATCATCGATTGGAAACTTGCGATCCCATCGATTCGATATAAATTTTATTATGTGTGAAACGTTAAACATACATTGAACAGATTACAAATCCACCAGATACTTAAAACATATTAGCAATAGAATAGACTTGTCGTACGCTTATCGTTCTTCTCGTTTGCTCTATGTAATAAACATTAAATTAACAGTGTAAGGGTGCACTGTGCAAGAGAAGAGTCGCCATAAACTTTCAGGGAGCAGTGCCTGAAGGATAAACGAGAATGGTGGGGGATTCGGTGGGGACAAATGCGTTCACCCCACCTTTTCTGAACAAATCTCCCTACTCCTCCAAAACGTTAGCACGTCGCGCTTCGCTATCGCACGGAATCACGGACAAATCAAACATGGCGATTCAGTCGCTGTTTGCGGTGAAGGCGTACGGTTCGTAGAACCGGAGTAGAAGGTATCGGTGGATGAAGTAGTGTTGTTAACCGGTAATGAGTGCTTGTATCACTGCAAATCGTCGAATTCTGGTCAATATTACGAATATGGAGAATCATGATGTCAAAACGGTAATGGAGAAAGTGTCGGGCGGCATTGATGAAGTACGTGACGTGAAGGGCGTACGAGCAGAGCCGACGCCTGCGGCGTCATCGTTACCCGCTTCGAAACAAGTGTCGCTCTCTACTGGAGAAAATATAAACAAAAATGACTATATGAATGGGAAAACCGTAAGATGTCTGCTTTATTTTGAACGTTTACAAATATTATTCCGCATGAAAATTGAAATATTTTAAATTAATCGTTAATGTAGTTTCATAAATTTATTGTTATACCAAAATTGAATACTATTTCAGTTGAAATTAATCGTAGTAATCTTTATCGTAATTAAACAAAAATAATATATTAGGGAAATTGATTTACGTTGTATAATATATAATGCCACTTTAAATATATTGAAGATTAACGTAATTATTTTTATGTTTCAGTGTTCAAAATTATTAGTAAAAAAATCTGGAAAATTTGAAAGTGGAAGTGGTAGTGGAGATCAGGAAGGTGGTCAACATGAGGATGGAATTGATATTGCAGCGAAAAAAAGAAAGACTCGTAGAGGTAAACCTAAGCATAGAAAATTAAAACCATATTCAAAACAACAGTTATCATACCAACAACAGCTACGATATAGATCTAGAGGTCGATTAGCAAAAACTGGTAGACAGCCTCCAGCACCATACAACACTACACAATTTCTTATGGATGATCACAGTGATCTTCCAGACCTTGACCAAAAGCTTTCAGAAGCTGCATCATCAGAAGTACCTACTACATTTCAAAAACCATCAGCTCCTTCTCGTACCAGAGATTCTAGTTTCAGTGTTGACTCTGATGAAGATTATTTTTATTCCTCTCCAGAGGATGAAGAAGAATTCTTGACAAAGGAATTCTCAACTGCATACGAAGACCTTCATGCTGAAAGATTAAGTACATTAAGTAAAACAGAATTGATACAGGAATATCTACAGTTAGAAGCAAAAGTAGATTTATTAACAAAACGATTACGTGGTAAAAATTTTCATCAAACAGAGGAACGAGACTTGGAAAGTAAAAGCAGTAGTACAGATTCAGAATCAGCAAAAAAATTAAAAATTTGCCAACAACGGATTGATGATTTAATGCAACAAAATGAACAATTAAAACAAGAAAATGAGTCATTAAGGGCTCAGAGAGATGGTTGGCCAGTTTCAAGTGTTGATAGCGAGAGCGATAGTGATAGTACAAGTAATGGAAATAGGAGCAGATGTTGTTGTGTCCATTCAAATTCCAGCTCTTCTCCAGAACATATGGGATATACTCCTAGACATGAGAGTAGTCAGAGGAAAGACAGTTCTGTGTCCAGTACTGATAGTAAAAGTGATAGTTGTGATAACTCAGTGATAGTAGCAAGTGAGAGTTCCAAGGCATCTATGATCCCAGTTAATCTTTCTAATGGCCATGTAGCCATTCAAAAGATTGACGGTCTCCCAACATAAATTATAAAGAGCTGTTTTTATATAAAAAGTCTATTCAATGTTTTAAAAATTAACGTACAAGTTGTATTAAATACATCATTGGTCCTGCATATTTGCTTTAATCCTACCAATTTAGGAAGCAAGACTGGTTTGAAACAACTATGTTGCACTTATGCAACACAAGATCCTTTTCCTGATAACAGATATGTAACCTTAGATTATCTTTGAATGTGCTCTTATAATTTACTTCCCATATTTCATTTAAGACTGTTTTGTGTAAACTTGAATATGTAATGAAGTAGGAAATACGTACCTAATCTTATGGAAGATTAAAACTTAAACATGTGCAGGCTAGATTATTATGTGCTTGGTAAAATTTCCAAAAGTTGAAAATTCTATAAAAGTTCGAAAAAGTTCGAAAAAGTTCCAAAAATTCTATAATATTATTTCATCTTCATTTGGTACTAATTTTGATGCAGTTGGAGTAATTATTTTTTAATAGCCTGTTTTTGATGAACTGCCATTTGATAATACAGAATGTGTAAATTTGGGGTTCACAGACCATCAACTAATAAATTATGACACTAGGTATAAACAAAGATACAAATTAATGTTAAAATTATGTGATATTGTAAAATTGTACAGATATAAAATATAAAATTAGATGTTAGTTTATGGTCTGAATATATAATATGTTAAAATATTTCACACTTTACATTTTTAATAAATTTCAAATTTTCTTTTATTATGATTATTTTCCTGAAATTTGATGCAAACAGCGAACGAAATTCGTTTAAAATATCTTCGATAATGTGAATATGTTTGACTGTAGGATAGCTTTACTACAATAGAATCTAAGCACTCCTTAAAAACTTAATGAATATATTGTTAATGTAATAAGTTACATTGAAATGTACATAAAGTTTGATTTTTTATTTGTTAAAAATTATGATAAGTGAATTAATATGTATGAAACATGCAATTTTTTGAAAAATGAATTTATGTGATAAAGTTTTAAGCAATTGATTCCCACTTTTTTGTAACCGAATACTCTAGATTACATAATTTTACGTCATTTGTGAATTTATAATTCTATATATTTTTAATTAAAACGAGACTATTACTTAATTAGTAATGTAAGAAAAAATATGTATTCATTTACAAAAATGATTTTGAAACATTTCTTGTGTTTATTGTGAACCAGGCTTAATACAATGTGAAACGTTGCCAACTTCGTGGCGCGTGAAATTGAAAACCACGCAAGGCCAGCGCTTGGTCGTACCTATGTCTTGTACTTGAAGTGTTAACAAATTTATAAAAGTTGTTGCCGGATAAAATATTATGAAAGCAATGTCTCATCATTACGTAGTAACGGCACATAAGCCTACGGCTGTCACCGCATGTGTGACAGGTAAGTAGGATTATTTTGCAAAAAAATTATATATTTACGTAGATAAACAATTATTTTCTTTTTACCTATGTATGAAGGTAATTTCACTTCACCTACGGATTTGAACCTCATCTTAGCAAAAAATGTTCGATTAGAAATTTATCTTGTTACTCCAGAAGGTTTAAGACCATTGAAAGAAGTTGGAATTTACGGAAAAATTGCTGTCGTTAAATTTTTTAGACCGCCGGTAAGGTTATACTAGTATCTTTATTTGATGACTTTTACAATTATTTATTTGTTTCACTGCTTTTTCATTTATATTTAGTATAATGAAATTCGTATATTATGTTAAATGTATATTTGCAACATTTTCATTAATAATAATATAACCTTATACTTACAAGGAATTAATTATCTTTCATTTATGTATGTATATTAATACATATAAATATATGCAACAGCATATTAGTATTTTTGTAGATTCAGCCATTCAAATATTTGAATTTTAAGTTACAATAAAATTTCTTGGTTATTAATGAATTATAATATTTCTGCAGCATGAAAAAAAAGATCTTTTGTTTCTTTTGACTACACGTTATAATGCTATGATTTTGGAATGTATTGGAGAAGGAGAAGATATAGAAATTATAACAAAAGCACATGGAAATGTAGCAGATCGTATTGGAAAGGCTTCTGAAACAGGAATCAAAGCTGTAATTGATCCTAAAGCTCGTGTAATTGGTCTTCGATTGTATGATGGTCTTTTCAAAATTATACCCCTTGATAAAGATAACCCAGAATTGAAAGCATCATCAATACGTATGGATGAGCAACAAGTGCAAGATATGAATTTTCTTCATGGATGTGCCAATCCTACCTTGATTTTAATTCACCAAGATATTAATGGAAGACATGTCAAAACACATGAAATTTCCTTAAGGGACAAAGAATTTGTTAAAATTCCTTGGAGACAGGATAATGTAGAACGTGAAGCTATGGTAGTCATTCCTGTGCCCTCTCCTATTTGTGGTGCAATAATAATAGGTCAAGAAAGTATATTGTACCATGATGGAAACACATATGTTGCTGTTGTGCCTCCAATTATCAAACTGAGTACAATTACATGCTATGCTAAAGTTGATAATCAAGGACTTAGATATTTATTAGGAGATATGGCTGGACATTTATTCATGTTATTCTTGGAACAAGAAAAAAAACTAGATGGCACACAAGTTGTAAAAGATTTAAAAGTTGAACTCTTAGGAGAAATTAGTATACCAGAATGCATTACATATTTGGATAATGGAGTAATATTTGTTGGTAGTAGGTTGGGTGATTCACAGTTAGTTAAATTAATTACAAAAGCAGATGAAAATGGTTCATATTGTGTTCCAATGGAAACTTTTACTAACTTGGCACCAATACTTGACATGGCAGTAGTTGATCTTGAAAGACAGGGTCAGGGGCAAATGGTTACATGTTCTGGAGCTTTCAAGGAGGGTTCTCTTAGAATTATTAGGAATGGAATAGGTATTGAAGAACATGCAAGCATAGATTTACCAGGTATCAAGGGTATGTGGGCATTAAAAATTGGTGGTGGTAATTTTGACAACACATTGGTCTTATCTTTTGTTGGACAAACCAGAATTTTGGTGTTAAATGGAGAAGAAGTTGAAGAAACAGATATTCCAGGTTTTGTTGCTGATGAACAAACTTTCCATACTGGGAATGTTACAAATGATTTATTTATTCAAATAACACCAATATCTGCCAGATTAATTTCACATGAAACTAAAACAGTTGTTTCTGAATGGGAACCAGAAAACAAAAGAACTATTAGTGTAGTTGCATGTAATGGTACACAAGTACTTTGTGCTACTGGAAATGATTTGTTTTACATGGAAATTTCTTGTGGACAAATTTTACCAAAAGGATTTGCTACTTTGCAATATGAAGTTGCGTGCCTAGATATATCACCATTGGATGGTAATACTGAAGCAAAAATTGCTGCAGTAGGTTTATGGACAGATATTTCTGTTCGTATCCTAACTTTGCCTGCTTTAGAAGAAATTAATAAGGAATTACTTGGGGGTGAAATTATACCTAGATCTATTCTAATGACATGTTTTGAAGGTAATACATACTTACTTTGTGCTCTTGGAGATGGCAGCATGTATTATTTTACTCTACATAAACAAAACGGTATGCTTTCTGATAAAAAGAAAGTTACTTTAGGTACACAACCAACAGTTCTAAGAATTTTCAGATCATTGTCTACTACCAATGTTTTTGCATGTTCTGATAGGCCTACTGTTATTTATTCGTCAAATCACAAATTAGTGTTCAGCAATGTTAACTTAAAAGAAGTAAATCATATGTGTTCTCTCAATGCAGAATCATATCCTGATAGTTTAGCATTAGCAACTGATAGCACAGTGACAATCGGAACGATCGATGAAATACAGAAATTGCATATTCGAACTGTTCCTCTTGGAGAATCACCAAGACGAATTGCTTACCAGGAAACTTCTCAAACATTTGGAGTAATAACAATGCGTGTCGATCTCCAAGATAGCAGCGGTGTTAGCCTTGTAAGACACTCTGCGTCTACGCAAGCAGCTTCTACATCTAGCAGCAGTCATATTGCATCACACAATAAACCTACAGGGCACACAGCTAGTGACATTAGTCAGGAAATTGAGGTACATAATTTACTCATTATTGATCAACATACTTTCGAAGTTTTACATGCACATATGTTAATGCCCACTGAATATGCATTATCATTAATATCAACAAAGTTGGGTGAAGATCCCACTTCTTATTATGTAGTTGGAACTGCGCTTGTTAATCCAGATGAAAGTGAGCCAAAAATGGGCAGAATACTTTTATATCATTGGAGTGATGGAAAGCTTACACAAGTTGCTGAAAAAGAAATCAAAGGATCATGTTATTCTTTAGTTGAGTTCAATGGAAAACTTCTTGCTAGTATTAATAGCACTGTTCGTTTGTTTGAGTGGACAGCCGAAAAAGAACTCAGATTAGAATGCAGTCATTTTAATAATATCATTGCCCTTTATTTAAAAATTAAAGGAGATTTTATTTTAGTTGGAGATCTTATGAGATCTCTTACATTGTTACAATATAAAACAATGGAAGGTTGCTTTGAAGAAATAGCAAGAGATTATAATCCAAATTGGATGACTGCTGTTGAAATTTTAGATGATGACACTTTTTTGGGTGCTGAAAATTGTTTCAATCTATTTGTTTGTCAAAAAGATAGGTGAGTTTTGACATATAATTTATTCAGTATTTATTATGCTTGCATGCATATCAGTCATACACAATAATAAATTAAAATTTATTATAGTGCTGCTACTTCAGAGGATGAAAGACAACAAATGCAGGAAGTTGGTCAATTTCATTTAGGTGATATGGTTAACGTTTTCCGACATGGATCTTTGGTGATGCAAAATCTAGGTGAATCAAGTACACCTACACAAGGTTGCGTACTGTTCGGAACAGTTAGCGGTACTATTGGTTTAGTTACGCAAATCCCATTCACATTTTATGAATTCTTAAGACATCTTGAAGATAGATTAACAAGTGTAATAAAAAGCGTTGGTAAAATAGAACACAACTTTTGGAGAAGTTTTAATACCGAATTAAAGATCGAACAATGCGAAGGTTTTATAGACGGAGATTTAATCGAAAGCTTCCTTGATTTAAGCCCCGATAAAATGGCAGAAGTTGCAATTGGTGTTATGGTATATAAATTGTTTTTTGCTTAAATTAGGTATGTATAATATAATTTATCATACTTTTAAGTCACTTTCTTCTTATAGATCGACGATCCTAGCGGCATGAGAAAAGAAGCAACGGTGGATGATCTTGTAAAAATAGTGGAAGATCTTACAAGAATACATTAGACGTAGTTCCTCGGCTGATTTGTATAGTTTATTATATTTCGAGAAGCTTACAGATGGATAGATTGATAAGAAAAATCTTAAATGTTTGGAAAACAAATTAAGAAATGTACATGCAAATATCTATTTATCATTAATAGTACAAGAAAGCAGGAAAGTATATTTTCCTTCTTTTGCGTTCTTGTGAAAACCTTTCATTATACACACCTGTGCTCTTGTACTTTAATTTAGATTACATTGTTATGGTAGCTCGTATTCAAATACTTGTATATGTGCATGTGAAAGTTGGTCAAAAAGTTTTTGAACTTATTTTAAGAATACATTATTCATACGAAGTGATGAAATTGTTCTTTGAATACTATTCTTTCAATATGCAAACCTATCCCAGTACTCTAACACTTGTGAGGTCGAACATAATGTATTTTTTATGATATAACACTTATTATGTAAGTAGCACTTATTTCAGATGAATTCAGGAACTTCTTGATCGACAACCTTCTAATTCCTGCAAAAGCTATTTTTTTTAAATGCCTTGAAAATGTGTTAAAGGCTGTATAAGTTAATAATTAAATTGACATGAATCTATAAAAATGAACATCTTGTACGTTCAATACTAAAAATAATGAATTTCGTTTATGATAGTATTTCTACTTTTGAGTATAATGAACAGGAAAACCAGACAAAATTTTGCTAATGATTTATATTAAAATAATGTCAGTGTTGATTACTGAAAAGTCATTCGTAGAATCTTTATATCTTTGTATTATTGAGTGTAAATAAAAGAATATTCACTTTCTGATAAAATCGTTTCAAGCTATACACTTATTTTACTTGTTTGCATTTATTGCCGATTTTAAAGTAGCTGGATCAAATATCCAGTTTCTTAATTCTTCAATACCTTGACCGGACATTCCACTAGTTTCAAATATAGTCAATTCTTGTGTAGCTTCTTTTTGCAGTCGTGAATATTGAAGTATAAGTAAGGTTTCATTGCGCATTTGACGATAAGAAAGATCCATTTTGTTTAATGTTAATGCAATTTTTACATTTCGCAATCTAGGGTCAACTAACAAAGAGTAAAGTAATACACCTGCCGCACTTATTTGACAAAGATTGCTCGCATCTACTACGTAAATAATCTTCCGTACCTATGGAGTATAAAATAATTTCGAAAAATATAAAAAATTTATTTGACAATGATTTTAAAATTGCCACTTATTTTTTGTTTTTAAAGCTTTTTCTGAGAAAATTCACCATATCAAAGTAATGTTTCCATATTGGCGCCATGCTACCGCCAATTTCTTTAATAATTATATCAAATTCACCAGTGTTGTTTTTTATTGTAAATAGATTTATACCATTAGTAGAAACAGTATGGGTTGCATCATCTATCTCATCCCCTTGCAAACGTTTCATTAAAAATGTTTTGCCAGATTTTATTGGTCCAAGACAAAGACACATTTTAAATATACTGGATTCAACAAGTATTAAATGTTTTCACGCGTTTTATGTATTAATTGATTATAAATTCCATATGTATATGCACAAAGATTTATTGATTTAACAATTGTGTTTCTATAGTGAATACATTTTCTATTACACTAATATTG
>NW_017100262.1:1006986-1042573 GCF_001263275.1 Habropoda laboriosa
AGGTTTAGGTGGCTCATTATACTTCTCGTAATTTTTGTACAATTTAATATACAAAATTTTAAAATTGTATACATTACTATTGCTAGTTTACATAGAAAATTTCTTCTAAAAAACAAATGCTAAAAACTTTGTCAAAGATGCGGGAACAGTGTTTTATTATTACATGTAACAAATACTAAATACACAATAATCTTATAAAATATAATGTAGTATGTTCATTGATGTGCATGTAAATGATTTTATAAATTCATAAACGTAACGTGCATTGAATGAAATAATATATGTTAAAGATAAATCAAATACGAAGTTGTATACAATTTCTTTTATGTTATACTTTCTTTAAAAATCGAATATTTCTTACAATGTATAATATGGACAAATTTCTTTAACATATACATTTCATTACAATCATATTTTAACGTCTTTTGTTTGCAACATCTGCAGAAATAGATCTTTCTTTTCTTGTAGTTAATTTAATAAAAAAAATTATTGTGAATTATGAAACGCGAAAAAAAACAATAAAAAATAACATAACAATTTAAAGTAACATATACAAAGTTAGCACATGTTACATCACCAAAAACAAGTAGCTACAGAAAAAGAAATCGATTATAATATGAAAATTGTTGCAGTGGTTCTCATTTGCAGAGGTATGCATTACATCAATGCAATAAAACACATGCTTCTTATTGATTTAATCCAAATATGTTTCTATATCTGTTGGTTTTAAACGCTTCAATCCTTTGCACTCATCAAGCAATTTATGAAAAGTTGTTAACCACCTATAAATTTAATATAAAACAACAATTATAATTAATTAATACTAGCATTTACATTTATCGCATTACTGTTTAACAGGTATATATGTATTAAGAGAACCCTACGCATTCTTCAAGTATATATGCAGATACAAAAAAAATAACAAGTGCAAAGGTTCAAGAGCTTTCAATGATAAAGGGTGCATTTGTTTGTAGTCACGTTTATGTTTCTTGCATTTTTATTAAAGAATACCAAAAAAAGCATTTTATATCGCGCACAAGGCACAGGAGGTTGGCCCTCGGTAGCGCGAGTTAATAAAATGGAATAAAGAACAAAAATCTACTACAATTTCCAAATGTATCGTAAATATTCCGATTTCGTCGCAATACGAATAATTTATATAATTTTCTGTACAAACGTATTTATATTATTTATGTGCATTTTCTCGTAAATAAGATTTTATATATATATGCATATATATGTATATATATATATATTACAAATTAAGTCCTCTGAATCTGTACAATTATTTTGTAGAAGTTCATTATAGACAGATTGCACTCCAAGTTCAATAATTTTTTCTTAGGAGCACGACTAGACTAGGATCTATCAGTTCAAGCTTGGTTCACCTTCTATAGCAAAGTTCGCACTTGCCGAGGCATTTGCCATGACTGCAAACGTTTATCTTTGCTACCAGCTATGATCTAGAAAAGTAAATAAATAATTATACGTTATGTTCGGTGTGATTTGTCAGTAATATTTTAATGGAATTCTTTAAATACCTTATTGTCTATGACTTCCATACTTAATAACATATTTCCAGGTCCAGGTATACTACATACAAGTCGATGATCCTAGAATTTATTTAAAATTTAATACAATTTCTTACTACTAACATTCCCCTCCCGCTTTTTTTAAGTTTAATACTAACCTTCGTATCAAATACATAAATATTTCCATCATAACAACCAGCAAACAATAACTGTCTGTACAGACGCATACATACAATTCCTACACCAGCATCATACTGCATTGTTTGTTCACCATTCTATAAAATAAGAAGAAATAAAGTGATAAGACATTATATACGTTATACATATACTAATTTTACTAACCGTGAAATCAAAGACAGGTATAGACGTGCTACTTGTGCCACAATAAATCAAATTATGATCCCGCATCAGACTATACACTGTATGATTTTTTTGACCACAAATTGTGCGAAGAAATAGGCCGCTCTGAGCATCCCGTATTGTTATCGGTTGACTACGTGATGCTACAATGAGAACTCTTCGTGGACCCTCGTTAGTTGCTTTTAAAGCTAATACAGATTTATCCGAGAACTGTATGCTGTTTCCTTTAATAATACCTGACTGAAATATTAATATATCTTCTATTATAAAAGAAATATTCCTGTATATGTACTATAAAAATAATTGTATTTGTAACATTTCTTAACAAACCTTCATATGATAGCGTGATACATGGCCTGATTTAGTACCAATGAAGATTATTCCCCATGCTTCATCCATACATTGTATTGGACTACCTATATCTGCAGTTTCTCTTGCTTGTACTCCAGTCTAATGAAATTCATTTACAATATATAATGATATTGGAAATTTGATACTAACATACAATATACTTGGTTTACAAGTAGATATATATTTACCATTATGTTGTAACATCGTAAAGTTCCATCCAATGAACCAGAGAACATCCATTCTTTATTAATATCTGTGCTGTTTGCATTGTACACGTATAAACAAGTTACTGCTGCTTTATGGCCCTTGTAGATGTTTAATATTCCATTAGAAGCTTGATTATATCTATATACTCTGCCATCTTCACTTGCAGCTAGGAATGAATTCTCAAAAATCTAAAAGAAAAATTTACTTTTAAAATCAATTTATTAAATCTAATCTAACTGCTACTATTTTAGCGAAAAAATTATCAGTATGCAGTAGTGCAATCATAGATAATAATAGAAATAACAAGCATTTACATTACAGTGTAGAAACAACTGTAAACCAAGCAAAAATAATAGATAAGGTGAAGGAAAGTAATGAGTGGAAGTTAAAGAACTAGAAATTTTTGTAATTTTATTAACACTATTTTTTTGTGTTTGTACACTTATAACAGTTGCCAATAGAATTGTTTATAAATTATAAAACTTAAAGTAAGAAGTAATAAAAAAAAAAAAAAAAAAAAAAAAAAAAAAAAAAAAAAAAAAAAAAAAAAAAAGATGCTTTCATAGGAACAAAAAGTATGTTTTCACGTGATTTAAATAAGAAAAACAACAATAAACACGTATCACTTAGAAATTTCTGACTAATTTTCTTATTCTATTACGACCTTTTTTCTTATCCTTTACCTTAATATCTAAAATAGGACCTTTATGGACCGTATACTGTGTCCTCGGTACTTCCTTATCATCCTTTGTATCTATCACAGTTAGTGTCGATCCAGAGTTACTATGTTGTTGACTCTTGGTAACTATCATTTTTTCTTCTATAATCTCAATGTCTGGCTTCTCATAATTCTGTGAAGTGTCCACAGTAACTGGCTCTTTTATCAAAACTGGCATGACTTCAATATCAGGATCTGCATGTTCTTCTTTGTCAATTGCAGGCGAATCTATTCTTCCAGGTTTCAGTGTCTTTTTAACTTTGGTGAATGTTATTTGATCATTAACAGGTCGCATTGCATCCTCAAATTTTTTAATTAACTTTGAAGTCTGACTTGGTGAAAATTCAGTCACAGAAGTTGTTTCTTTTAGGCATACACTTGACAAATCTTTGGTTGATGTCGATTGCATAGATGTTATAAAAGGATCTAATTGAGTAGAGTTGGGACATACGCATTTAGTAATTTCAGAGATTCCGTACTTTTGTATTGTATTAGGACTTTTATTTGGGTTCAAGATTGCATCTTTACAATCTGCTAACTTTACTACGCAATTCATCATTTCTGATATCGTATGTTGTTTGTATCTTTTAATCCCCTTTATTGGCTCATTGTTTAAGTTTGATTCATGTAGAATTTCAATTTCTAAAGACATAGGTGTACATCGCTTTTTGCTACTCGTAACTTTTTGAGTACCACGACTTTTTCTTGGGTTTATCCATATAGTTTCAACTTCGTCTTCGCATGACGATAACGATATCGTTGATATACTCGGGAACTGCATTTTTAAATTCTTTTCTTGTGATTCTTGTTCGATATTCTGAACGCTTACATCAACTTCTAGTTTTATACGTTTCGTATATTCTTCGGTATACCTAGAGCTTCGCCGAAGAGGAGTTCTGCTGCTTGAACTCTTACGTTTGGATGATTTTTTACTAGATGTTTCTTCACTTTTTAATGTGTCTGTGCTCTCACTAGTAGAAGAAACGGATGCACTATTCTGATTGTTATTTTCTTCGCTGGGATCTTTGTTCAATCGTTCAGTTTCTTTTCTTTTCTGTGATTCTTTATGCTCTTTAAGGCTTATAAATTGCTCATCTTGAGGTGTACAACTTGATTTTTCCGTAGTGTCGTCCTCGTTATTGTCTCTCTCGCATGAAACTGTGGAATCTTTCAATTTCTCTTCATTCATACCTTCCATTTCAAAATCAGAATCTCCATTTGAACTAATCTCACTTGTAATTGATGTATTTTTATCATTGTTATATTCGGTTGCATCATCCTGACTTTTTTCAACATTTTCAAGTGTTACCACTGATTGACTGTTGGCAGGTGCCTGTGCTGCAATATCCTCTTCAACATTACAAATTTTCTCCTGTAAATTAAGTTCCTCATTTTCCACTTCCACTTTGTCTTCTTCAAGATTCTTTGTAGGTGAATTTTCCAAAGTATTTAAAGTATTCTGATCACTGCAAATATTACTTGAATCTAATTCCATACAACATGAATCTACATCATCTATTGAAGTCAATTGATTAATTTCTACATTGTCATTTTCCAGAGCTTCTTGTGCAGAAAATTCTGTTAGATTTTCCTCAATATTTGTAGATATTTCACACACAGATGTTCCTGATATATCTTCTACAAGTTTTGATGATGCACTAATCTCCAAATCTTTTTGAAAGTGTTCATTGCTTAAACATTCCTGGGATTTACTAGGTGACAATTGTACATTGTCTTTCTTAAGTTCATTATTTGTTGTATCTTTATTTTCACATGAAGTTTTAACATCTACAGATAGGTCAATGCAAACTTCTTCAGTATTTTTTAATATAAGGGAATCTACTATTTGTTTTTCTTTATTTTCTTTGGAATCAGAGTTTTCTTCTAGTATGTCGGATGTAGTACCTTCTGTATCACCAGTTAATTGTTCTTGTAATTGTTCCACATAAAGTTCTTCTGTTCTGTTTTCTGCTACTGCATTTATTACTTCAACCACATTCTTCCAAAGTTCTGGATCATCACTTACTTGTTGCTTTGCTTGATACTCTAAAGAATTCAGTAACTTCCTTTTTTGATGCAATTTTTTAATATACAGTGCAGAAAGTGGTAACTCCTCCTCCTCAGGAGTTAAAGTATTAACAGCTTGTAACAGATTATGCAACCTTTTCTTTTTCTTCTTTCGTGCCTCAGCTTTTATTTTCCGCGTTTTCGCCATCTCTTTCTTGTACGTTTCTTCTAAAAGAGCAAGACCCGTGTTCGGTTTCTTTTGATCATCCATACTTGAGTTCTGAAGAAGAGAATCCCAAGTACTGTCATCCGAGTATATCGATGATCTTTCCGGTGTTTTGTTTTCCTGTGATTTTACGGCTGAAATTGCACCTTCTTTTGAAGTTTCAGTCTTTACTTCATTATCTTTTGTTAAACAACTTTCTTCATTGACCTCTGTTACATTTGCTTCAATAATTTCTTCAGCCGATGTTTGAGACTTTGCACATTCAATACTTTTTTCAACTTCTTCATTTTTAAGCATTTCTATTTTATCATTGTTATACAAATCTTCTTTATCAATTTGTTGGGTAGATATTTTATCTTTTTGGGATTTATTTTCATTAATTGAAACCTGACTAGAATCTTGTTCTATTATTGTTTGTCTCGTATTAATTTTTCGAGATGTTACTTTCGTCGCATCATTAACTTGTTTCTTTTCTATAATTTGTGTATCCTTACTAGACACACTACAGTCTGATTTATTTTCCAAATTTTTAGGCGTTCTTTCAGACCTTTGCCTCTTTCTCTTTCTAGAGATAGACGACTTAGTGTGATGCATAGTTTCTTCATCGTCAGAACCGCAAGTGGAAGTACAACTCCCTTTTTTCTCTGTTTGATGCTCGTTTCTAGGTAACGTCTTAGATTTATTTGGCTGTTCAGAATTAATTGTACTGTCTTTTGTAGACACATTCTCTGTGGTTATTTTGGCACATTGATTCGTTACAGGACTAGTTTCAATATTCTGAATTAATTGTGACATTAACGCGGATGGAGTTCGAGGTCTAATCACCGGTGTTTCAATTTCTTTCTCTTCATGCGTTACATTATTTTGTTGTAAATTATTGTCGCTTGGTAAAGCATCACTTGTCAGCATTTGATACAGGGTCATCTTCTCTGTCATTAACTTATGAATCTCGACATCAATTTCGATCATCCTGGCCATTATAGCCTCTTTTGTACTTGGATATTTCACTTTTACAGTGTCTGATTTCATTACCTCTTTCACTGTCTTCTCTGAAATAGTGCGTTTCTGTTTTTTATGTTTCATTCTAGATTTATTTTTTATTTTATGCAACATTTCATCTGCCTCCCTTTGGTTTGGGTTGTTTGAAGTTGTCTTATTCGAATATTTTAATGTTTTTTGTCCTGCGGTGGAATCAAAAGACGCATCTTTATCACTGGACATTCTTGCCTCAGAAGGAATTAAATTCAATTTATTCACCAGATTATCGTTTGATTTTTGTAAATTTTTTTGTTCACAATCATATGTCTGTTTGTTCAATTCTAAGAACTCTTCACTTTGCATCGATTCGGTAACCGAAAAATTCTCTAACGACGATTTCATGGCAGTTTCTATTGGAGCACTTGACTTTAGCGAGGTATCAGTTTCAAGTAATGTAACTTCCATTTTTGCTGTACTAGAAGATTCAGAGTTGTCTTGTAAATTATTTTTTGATATATATGCACAGTGAAGATTCCCTTCCTTAGTCCTTCCTGTGTCTGTGTAGGATAATTCGGGCGTTAGAGATCTCTGAGAAATATCTTTAGACATTGTACTAATAATATTTTCCGAAGATTCTATTGGAATTTCTGAAACAGTCGAATCAATCAATTTAACAATCTTCGTTATTTTTGAATTTGATTCGCTATTCGATTCAAAGGTTGAGAAAACTACATCCGTGGCATTTATAGATCCTTCTTCAGATACAAATAATTTTGTTGGAGGGACAGTATTTTCTTCAGGTAACACAATTTCCTCGCTTTCATTTATAGCTGTTATAGTACTCTGATTTTGTTCTTTATCAATATTCTCTTTATCGAAGACTTCAGATAATTCTTTAAAATCTATCGAATTAAAATTCGGCGATTTGATATCATTCGTTGACCTTTCTTCTTCGGCTAAAGATTTGTTTGTAAAAATATCCGCATCCCTAGCTATGCAATCTTCAAAATCTAAATCAAGAGCACTCAATTTCTCAATCGATTTTCCATCTGCATCATCTATATATTCGTCCAGAACAATGAACGGTTCACCGTCATCGAAAACTGTCGAATTATGACTGTTTATGTCGATCATGGGTGAAGTATTCCTTTGCTCTGAAAAAGCATTGTAAGCTTGATCATTTTTCCCTGTGATATCCCTATTTTCAGTTGTTAAGGTTGTTGTTGCAACTTCAATATTATCTAGAACGTGTAAAGTGTTACCTGTTGTTTCATTAGCAACATTAGATATACTAATTCCCTGTTGTTCCTCCATTAATCTACAAATTGACTTTGTTTCATTATCCTCATTTTTCCTGTTTGAACTTTCATCAATATCTTTGTTATCTTGCTGTGATTCCAAAGTGAGTTTATTATTAAGACAGGTGTCCAACCATTGTTTGGAATTCTTCTTTACATTTTCTTTGCCACTTATACTGCTTGCTTTTACCTTATACATTTCAGACACCTGACACGTGTCATTTTCAATGGAATCAGCGAGAAAACCTTTGAAGGGGCTGTTGGGACTCTCTGGAGATTGTGTTTCACTCTCTATGATTTTACTACCTGAATCTTTTAAATCCTCATGTGATTCAGATGTAATCTTATTTTTATCCTGCTCTTGCATATCATTTGTTTCTACATTTATATTATTACATTTACTGTCAATATCTGAATCCATTTCCGTATCCAAAGTAGAATTATCATGAATTATAACATTTTTCAAACTTTCAATGTTGACTAAATGAACACTTTTCCTAACGTCAACATCGGTGTGTTCACTTAACGAACGCGATTCGTCGCTAACACAATCCGTAATAAGAGATACAGTACTTTCTATACATTTTTCAGTGAAAATTGTTTGAGCACTGTCAAGAGAGATTAAACCCACCGACATGTCTTTACATACATCTTTCTTTTTGTTCAAGTTTTTAATAGAAATTGGTTTGGACGATGTTTCCATTTCAACAATTTTAATTATATCTTTTTCAATCTCTTTAATACTATCTTTTCCATTTTCCGAATTTACGAAATTTAGATCATCCTTATTCTGTGTTTTTTCCTCATCTGCAACCTGCTGATTATCTAAAATTGTTTCGTTAGAATTTTGCTTGTCTAGTTCTAAAATAGAATGAACATTAGCTTGCTCCTGTACACTTCTGTCATCTATAATAAATTCTGATTTGGAACACATTTCAGAAGTCATAATTTTCGATAAATCTTTGTGAATGTCACGACTATTTGTTTTCTCAATTTCAGTCATAACAACCAAGGATTCTTGATTGCCTTCAGATGATACCTTTTTATGCGAGTATTTCTCCACATGTTTCTCTGCTACCAGAGGATCATACGATTTCTTCCTCTTTTTCTCCATGAGCTTCTTGGCCTTCTCTTTCTTCAATTTCAATTCTTTACTTCCCTCCGATCGAATATTTTTAAACTTAGACGATTCAACCACTACCTCTTGCGATAAAGATTTACTATCGCTTTTGCGTTCTTTACATTTACTAAGATCTTTCAGAGTATTTAGGTCAGAATCTACCAGCTGAGTGACACTCTTTTCATTTACATTTTTCAACTGTACAACAACTGAAGATTTTTTATTTTTTTGAACAATATCCACTGATTGATAATCCCCTTCTGAATTAGACCTCTCTTTAACTTCTTTATTAGAATCCGCCAAAGTGTGAGCGCTTGATGATCTCCTGGCTAGCCGCGGATCTTTTAATTGTATTTTATTAGTATCTATTTCAGTTATTTTTATCTCGTTCAATGCACTTAATGGTTCAACAGTAGTTTCACTTACAGGCAGAACAAGATGCAAATCTCGAGTCAACGAAGCTAAATCTTCCGGGGTTTCTTTCAGCATAGACTGTTCCTTTAAACGTCTTTGCAACGCACGCTCCTTATACGCCTTTATGTCTATTTTTTTATAGTTACCACTTTTGTTCTCCACAGAAGAAGCTTTTGTTGCTATTTGCAACATTTTCTGATCAGTACTCTGATTACTCGCATTTATTTCAGCACTAAGATTTATAAATGATGTCGCGTGCGCAGTCGTATTATCAGAAACAGTTTCAATAAGTGACTGAATGGACGAAAATGGTTCTTTGATATTCAATGATACATTAGTTTGATATAAAGAAATGTTCATGGACGAAACGGTATCTATTTGTTCATTACTACTGTTTGCTGTCTTGTCATCTTTATTCGTGTCCAAAAAGTCTTTCATTCTATCATTATTGATACTCATTATACCATTATCCTTTGCAATTTCAGTTGACTTTTCCATTAATTGCCTCTGCTCTATATTAGTGGACTCTGGCATTTGTTTGAGTTGTGCCTTTGTCTTTGGTTGCATCATTGTAACAATAACAGGTGGCTTGCTCTTGATTTGTGACAAAACTGTATCACAGGTAACTGCAGGAACTTGATCTATTTCTATGTTTGAACTTTGAGATTCGATTCGTAAATCAGCTGCTTTACTATTAACCGAAGTAGGAACAACATAAGTGTTACTGGCTCCACTGTTAAATGAAACACTCTCCTCAAATGAATTTACTGGCTCCTCCTTGACGACTACCTCTTTCTTTATCTCATCCTCTGTCAGTAATCGGAATCCCCCTTCAATTTGTTCGCTACACTTTGACGAATCAGAATGGGAATTTCTCTTTTTCTTTTTTTTCTTTTCCTTCTTCCGTTTCTCTCTCTTATCTTTTTTCCTCTTTTCACGTTTGCGAAACTTACGCTCTTTATGCTTGCTCTTCTCTTTCCATTTTTTCTCTATCTCAGCAGCTACCTCGTCCCTAATCGTTTCATTCAATGATTTTTTCTTCGCAATCTTCTCCTTTTCCTTGATCACTTTCAACAATTTCGTTACATTGGGAGCGACAGTCTCTTCGTCACTATCGCTTGAGCTACTAGTACTGGAATCAGTACTGCTTTCTGATCGTTCTACCCTTTGTAATTCTTCTATCTCGTTGGAACGACTGGTGGTACATCTATCCACATTATGCATAGAAGATTCACGAGTTAAAGGACTTATGCTTAAGTGCCTCATTGGTGAATCCGACGAGCAATATCTTTGAGCATGAAGACTTCTGTTGTCCTTAGTCAAATTTTCAACACTGTTGGATGCACTTTTGCGTGTGATGATTGGAGTTGTCGTAACATTTGTCGTTAACCCATACTTCGCCTCCCATTCTTCCTTTGTCAGATTTCTAAACGCATCCGGATCTTCTCGTTCTTTTCTGTTCCATCTTTCGTATCTCTCAGGTCTGAAAGTATTTCGATCCTCTGAGCTGGATTTGCGTGCTCTTAAATTATCCGAATCCACATTACTTTTACCAAGCAGTTTGACCCGAGCGATCCCAGCTGAAAAAATGTCATCGAGATCAGCTGCCGTTTTATTAGGAATTTGCGAGAAAGTGTTATACTCAAAAGCTTCCGTTACTGTTTGCGGCAATGAGGAACCTGTGCGTGTTTCAATGGATTTGTCCAGTCCCAGCGACGAAATCGTATTTGGTAAATTCTTTGTCCTTTCTGTAACTTCTGACAGTATATCGTCCAGATCAGCTTCATTGAATAATGGCTGTTGTTGCTTTTTATGCGTGTTCTCGACTTCAGGATTTATTTTATTCGACAGTGATCTCTGCGACGAATTAGTGTCTTCCCGTGAAATGTTTAAATTCAATTCTGAGTTCAGAGGATAATGAATAAGATCTTCCTTGTATAAAAGTTTATTTTCTACCAGTTCTTCACAGATATTCTGTGGTTCTGAATACTCAGTAAAAGATTGAACTTTTGCATTCTCCTCATTTGAAAAGTCACAAATATGTATTCTTGAATTTTCATCCTGATTAAAAATAATTTTTGTAGTAATTTCATCAACACCTGCAGTTTGATTCTCTGACAATTCAGCATCAAATGGCATAGGATCAAGTTGTAAAACTTCACTCAGATGATGAATGAATTCTGTAGGTAGATCTGTAATACCCACAACAGCACTTGGATCTAACATTGCATTTAACTGATTCATGAATTCCTCTCTATCATACTCCTTCATTTTTTCATCCTCTGTATTCCTCATTTCTAAAGAAAGGGAAGTCTTCCTTTCTTTTACCAAATGTTTCATTGCAATATCAAATTTACGAAGACTGGAATTGTTAACCATATTGCAAATATCATTTTTACTCATTTTAAGAAAACGGTTGATCACTCTATTTTTCCAAGAAGATTCTGAAGTAGGAGCTTCTAACTTCCTAGACTCTTTTTTCGTCTTTTGATTTTTTTGTGTGTTTGTATTATTAGAGTCTGGTGTGTTTGAAGAATGTGGATGTAGTTTTTCCAAATCTCTACTATGATCTTTATGATAAGATGTATCATTTGATTTTTCATGCATTGAAATATTTATGACTGATGCACAGTGTACTGAGTTCATTTTAACACTGCTCTCCTTTTGTTGACTTTTGTTTTGATTTGTATTACTTCTTCTACTTTCAGAAGAATGTCTTTTAGTCTGTGCCTTTTCTTTATTAGAATTCTGAACTGCACCTTGTTGAGAAGTTTCCCTATTTTCAGAAATATTTATAGGAATTCTGTGCCATTCTTCTGGTTTCTGTATTTTCTTCGTTTTTGAATTTAAATTGAACACCACTTTGGGTCTTATTTGATCATTTGACAATAATGTATCTTCAGTATTTTTACTTTGATTTTGTACATTTTGTTCCTCATCTATTGTCACAATCTCCTCTTGTCTTTCAAGAATGAATTCTGGTCCACAAACTATATTTTGTTTACTTTTTTTATTTTTACTTTCTTTTCTTCTTTGTTTCCTTGTAGTATTTATAGGTACCTCTTCTATTAATGAAGAATAAGGTACAGTTTCATTTGGTACAGGAATTTCTGATGGTGCCAATGGTAATTCAGATAACATGGATGATACATTTTCATTCTTTATTTCTTCACTCATATTCATTATCTGCTTTGCAAACTCCATTGCTTCCTGCATATCCTCTAACCCATCATCCATATTTATACTTTGATTAAGATTAGAATTACTTTCCACTGAAAGTTCTGTTGGAGGTGGTGGAGGAACTTCAGTAACATTTATAGGTGGTGGAGGCAAAGCAAATTCACTCATTATTTGTTGTCCACTATTTGTTTGTGGTAAAACAGGCTGAAAATTCATGTGTACATTAGAAATGAAAGGTTGATGTGATGGTATGTTCATAGGTGGTAGTTGTGAAAAATTTGGTGCAACTGGACCAATATTGAAGTCCGACACTTGTGATGTTTCCATTAAATTCATTGACATCATGTTTGACCTAGAAGAGTTTAATGGAGCAATTAAATTAGAACGTTCTTGAGAAGATAGTCGTGGATCAAAGATTGGTGGGGGTTGAAGAGTTTCATTCCGTTTATGAATTTTTGGTGGTGGTTGTTGAGGATTAAATTCAGGTAATTTTTCACTAGTTGTCACATTTGGAATTCTAGGTGGTGGTCCCCTAGGATCAAAGGCAGGTGGTGGTTGCATAATTTGTATATTACTTTGTGAATTATTTACTGCTTGACTTCTTGAATCCACAGAAGGTGTAGTCTGTATATTTTCTTGCCTATTACATGGTTCAGTCACTGATTTAGATCTTATATTTGGTGGAGGTTCACTTGGATCAAATGCAGGAAGCAAATCAATAGAAGAAAATGGCACTAATGTATTGTGCTGAGAGTCATGACTTGAAACAGGTACATTATGTGTAAATGGTGGTGGTGCTCTTGGATCAAATCCAACTGGAACTGGTGCAATATGCCTTGATGAAGCCATTCGGTTACCATGAAAAGCTAATCTTTGTGATCCTCTAAAAAATAAATTCTTTCCATTTTGTTGAAATGTCCAACGACATCTAGACCCAAGAATTCTTGGAGTGAACCTAGGAGGTATGTTAAAAACTCTTGATTGAAAAACAGGTGAATTATTTATCTTCTTATCATCACTTAATTTATGTTCTTCACTATAATTTGAATATGCTGTAGATGTCGAATCACAGATAGTATTTGAATGAATTTCTTCATTAGAAGGTGGAATATTAAATGATTTTTGTTGAGAAGAATCAGATATAATTGACAAATTTGGACAAACCATTTCTTGAGAGTCATTTGTTTGTAAATTATTTTGAATCTGATTATCCTCGAGTAAGTTTGTCTCTGCATAATCATTGTGATGTGCATCCACATTGGTATCTTGTATAACATCTCTAATTGTATTTTGTATATCTGTTTGCACAATGTTTTGATCTTGTGAAAAGTCTACTTGTAATGCATTTTGACTGTCTGTGGTTGATACTGATATAGAAGATGTTTCTATATCATTTACAACCAAAGATTTTTCTATTGTTAAATCATTCACTGATTCTATTGATGTCAAATTTGCGATATTTTCATCTAAATTTGAAGTTAATGACTTTTCACCAGCATCATTTAAATTTGATGGTATTATACCTTCTGCAATATTATCATCATGTAACTGTATAGTTTCTACATTGCATTCAAAATTTAGTAATTCATTGTGTATCTGTTCATGACATTTATCATCTTCCAATAATATAATAGATTGATTTAAATCATCTTTATCAAGTGTTGAATTCAAACTGATCAATGTTTCACCTTTATTTTCATATATAATAGTAATTTCATCATTTGTACTTGTACTACTATCTGTAGGCTTCTGCTCAAAACTACTTTGACTCTCATCATTAGATTTATTATCTACAGTTTCAAATTTTGAATTATTGCAATCAACCCTGCCTATATCCCTAAAGTCAGAAAATGTCAAATCCAATTCAGGTGGCTCATGTCTAAGCTCAGGGATACCTTTATTTAAAGTATTTTCCTCTTCAGAACCATTATTTGGCAAAACAGACAAATCATCTTCCCAAAAGTTTGTAATTTCTTCTTCTGTTATAGATGATAATTTCTGCTTTAACTTGTCAGCTGTTTCAGAAATCTTTTGCTGACGTTCTTCTTCAGAACCAGGCAAAGGAGTTTGTGGTACTAATGTAGATTTAATTTCAACTTGTTCTTCTTGAAGTAATGGTGCTCTAGATATAGGATTTCTTATAAAGCCCATACAAGATTGAGGAGCTGGTGGTCTACCAGGACCAGAGAATCTCACTATTCCATGACCACCTGCTGCTCTACCTCTATTGTTTGGTCGAAATTGTAAATTACCTCTATATTGTGGATGAGGAAGAAAATTTTTACTTTGTTGCCATGGTACAAAATTTGGACGTTCTATCCATTTTTCAGGTCCAGGTAACCTATGTGGTGGTCGTGGATGATTAAAGCTAGGGTGTAGAAATCTGGGGCCATTAAAGCCATTGGTTGGACCATTTGAACGAGCTCCCCGTGGTCCAAAGTTTCTTCCACGGTATCCACTGCTGCTCATCACACTGTTAATTATGACACTTTAATTATCACAGTGCATTTGAGCTTACAGTTCTTTCAACAGTCATGTAACTCCTAAAATACACTAATATTATTACATAAATGTTTACATGCTGCATAGTTCATTTAATTAGGGTCTTCTTAACTTTTGAAAAAAAATACTTTATAGAAATTTGTATATTTGCAGTAATGCACATTCTAATGTTTTTACAATTATTAACACAAAAGTCTGAATGATTAGAACCTACTATATATAATAGATCAAATTTGTGCACAAAACATGCAGAAAGGACTATTCTGTTTGTTCCTTAATCTTCCCTTTACTTCTTAGACTTTCTGACTGATATTATTCAATTCTTATGAATTTCAATTGTAACAATACATATCACAATCACTATACACATATTTCGTTATATGATCACAAGAAAAATACATAATCTCTGCGACGTAAGTGAAATAACAACAAAACGACGTGCACTTATTATTCAAATATAATCGCCATGTTGCACAATAAATTTCGCCAATCTCGATAAACAACACGTACTTTGCTGTCAGATGGTTGTATTAAACTAAAATATTTCTTTAAAATTTAAACTTCTTTACGTGATAATAAATGCTCAAGCGCTGTCGCGTGTCGTACTTAAAACAAATATGCTTCAATACACAACCACCGCGCCGTACTCCATTCATTTAATTACATCCTCACTGCTCATGTTTAAAAACCCAAATTCAGTCATAAACTTACCAACATATTAGATTGTTCGCGTTTAATTCAAACGTAATTTCACATTTGTAATATTATTTTTCAGACTAATTAATTATCTTATAAGTTAGATGAATTTAATAAGATAAATTAATAACAATATCGACAACTTCCTTGATATTATTAAATGTCACAATTTATAATAAAGTGACCTGTTAGGGACAGCAAAGATATTTTTGTAATTTCTTCTGTAAATATTTTTACACAATAAAATATACTGAATTTGCTCAATTGTAATATAAATAAATCATCCATACAATTACGATTACTTTATTTATCTTCCGTTACTAACAGACAAAACTTAAACATTTATGTAAAAAAACGCGGAGATATCTTCAGTAACGGAAAGATACTATTTTTGTAACATCAAATTAATCTCGTTAGTTTTTTAAACAAATAACTTTAATTCTTTAATCATTAGAATGTTTATTTGCTGAATATCTATTATCTTTCTTGTTTAAATTTATGATTAACGTTTTTTTGTGCCTTTTGGAACCCAATAGTGGCAAATTTCAGAACACGCAATTGCGGTAGCAAACTTGCCCCACCAGTGAATGTACCAGCCCGTACTGCTTCCATACCATCACGAGAGTTAAGAGCGAACATCTAGTTATAATTTCCCATTTGAGGATGGCCGCGATGCTGTCTAACTATTCGCGGTTTGTGCCTCGTGTAATAACAAGAATTAGTATATCACAAACCAAGGTGAGCATTCTTATAATTTTAGCTTTTTCTCTATTAGTAATTTTGAAACATCTGTGACATATATTAGGTAAGAAGGACCTAACGCCCTTTCAAGTAGAACCTGCCACCAAGGCTGTCGAAATACTACCCTTACCTATTGCATCGATTATGTAATAGCATCTTAACACGTTACAATTCGTGACTTAATCTATCAACTGCAATCTGTCAATGAAAAATTATAAAATTTTTCGTAACCGTCAAATGCAAACTCCCTTTTTAAGCAATTAAGCAGATTTCCATTGACTTTAGGCTGTTTATAACTTAAAGTCAAGGTTATTTTTCTAATATAGACAATACCTATTTTTATCTATCCTCATATGTACCCCATTTTTATATTATAATGTATTTATATAGTCCAGGTAAGACTACTAAATACAAATGACACATTAGAGGAGTGGTGAGCTATATTGAAAATCTAAAAACATTATCTTTATAGAGAGGCATATCAACGTTGGGGATAACCATGAACATAAACTATTAATTGTATCAAATCATTTTTGTAGGGCACATACTATTTATCCACACCCAACATGTGGTCAGCAAGAACTCTCGATTGTAAGTTAAGAAGTATATCAAAAAAATTAAATATCTTTAAGATATGAACATTTTTAAATATTTGTTTAAGATATACAAATGTATGCTAATATTTAATTTAATTGGAAAATTTTAATACAATAAATATCTCCATCTAGATGTACTAAATATAAGAAATATCACTGTTGGATAGACCAGGCAAGACATATTCATTCAACATCTACACTATGTAAGTGAACTTTTGGCAGGAAAGTATATACTCAAAATAGAACAATAAATACTTACATAACTTATACTTGTATATGACAGGGGAAATAAAAGAAGTTGTAGTACCAGCATTCGCAGAAAGTGTAAGTGAAGGAGATGTCAGATGGGACAAGAAAGTTGGTGATCAAGTTAAAGAAGATGATGTCTTATGTGAAATTGAAACAGATAAGGTAAAATAAAGAAATAAGTCAACTAATGGATAATGCAAATATTTTATAATTGAATGACTTTATAATAATTTTTCTGTAGACTTCAGTTCCTGTACCAGCACCAGGTGCTGGTGTTATAAAAGAAATTTTTGCAAAAGATGGTGAAACAGTAAAGCCAGGACAAAAACTATGTATTATTGACATTGGTGCAACTGGTGGAGCTCCACCTTCAGAAGCTCCCAAAGCTGCTCCAAAGGCCCCAAGTCCACCACCTAGTGCAGCAGCACCTCCACCACCATCACCACCGCCGCCGTCACCACCACCACCACCACCACCACAACCTCCTTCACCTCCTTCTGCAGCTGTACCACCTCCAGCGACTCGACCTCCACCTCCACAAGCACCTGCAGCTTCCATGCCAGTTGCTGCAATTAAGCATGCTCAAGTGAGTACAATTGTATAAGTAGAATTGAACATTAATGTTATTTTTCCTTCATTATACGATGATTTTCAGGCTTTAGAAGGCGCAAAAGTACAACTACCTCCTGCTGATTATACACGCGAAATAATTGGTACAAGAACAGAACAGCGAGTAAAAATGAATAGAATGCGTTTACGTATCGCCGAACGATTAAAAGACGCTCAAAATACGAATGCTATGTTGACAACGTTTAATGAAATTGACATGAGGTTATTATGTATCCATAATAGTACTGATTTCTAGTATTTTTTATGATTATTAATTAAGAATATTTTTTATATAGTCGCATCATGGAATTTCGTAAAACACATCAAGAAAGTTTCACAAAGAAATATGGTTTAAAACTTGGATTTATGAGTCCATTTATTATGGCAAGTTCTTACGCTTTAAAAGATCAACCAGTAGTAAATGCTGTAATAGATGGCACTGACATAGTTTACAGAGACTATGTAGACATTAGTGTCGCAGTTGCAACACCAAAGGGGCTTGTGGTCCCAGTACTTCGCAGCGTAGAAAACAAGAATTTTGCAGAGATTGAAATTGCTTTGGCAGCTGTAGGCGATAAAGCAAGAAAAGGCAAAATATCTGTTGAAGATATGGATGGTGGTACATTTACAATAAGTAACGGCGGTGTTTTTGGTTCTCTAATGGGAACGCCAATTATTAATCCACCACAAAGTGCAATTCTTGGAATGCACGGAGTTTTCGATAGACCCATTGCAGTAAAGGGCGAGGTAAACATTGATAAGTTTTTTTTCAATACAAACTGTTATTAAAAATATTAATAATTTGTAGGTTGTAATTCGTCCAATGATGTACGTAGCTTTAACGTATGATCACCGATTAATTGACGGACGTGAGGCTGTAATGTTCTTAAGAAAAATCAAGGAAGCTGTGGAAGATCCTAGAATTATTTTAGCTGGCCTTTAGGCCTCGTTAATATTTTTATTAAATCGCTTCAAATACGCCTCTCATCACATTTAGAACATTTTGTACACGTTGTATTATATTTTGTTCATCGAGGCTTTTACTTAAAAACATGTTCTCAAATACTTATTAATCATTGTGATAAACGAAAGTAAAAAAAATAGATAACAAACACAAAGAAGATAACATAAAGTATTTTTACCAAAGAAACTTTACCTTATTAACAAACTATTTCGATTTACTCGTCACAATAATAAGCAATATGAATCGATTTTTCAATAACGTGAGACATGACAGTTGCCACTTCATAAGGTTTTGAAACTTCAAATAAAAGCTCAATAGAAGAGAACATTATTGGCATGAGAAATAAAATGTATATTTTAGTATTTTTGTGGCATAAAGTTAAAGTGTACTACATAGTAATGGAAAAAAGGAACGCAAATTAAATGCTAGATGATGCGAAATCTTTTATTTAGACAACTATATGTATACAATCTAAAATATTTCTTGTTTATAATTTATTTGGTATTGTTATGAAGTATAAAAAATTGTATTCCTTCACGTTAAAAACATTTCTAACATTTTACATTGCTGGATAACATGTTATTATTATTCAGTCTTGCAATACATGGTGCAAAAGTTGAACACGCATTATATATTTACATTTTTAAAACATCCACACGTTTTTGTAATAATCATTTTATCTTTAATGGTATTTATTTTTATTCTGATGGCCTTGATCACTGAGACGTTATAAAGAAGCGATAACCGCAAAGCTAGACCGAGATACTTTATTGCGAAGATAAATGTATCTAAATACTGAAATAAAATTTCACGAATCTATATGTTGTCAACATTGTTAAATTATATTCACAAATACTACACTCTATATACAGTTTTTTGAAAAAGAAATTTGTCATTCCTACATTTTCAAAGCGTGTGGGATTGAATGAAAATTTTTACATTTTTTTTTATAGAGATGTAACTTTGCACTTAGTATTAACTATTGTCGAATGCAATCGTGTAAATTATTGTTCTTCAATAAACAAACGATACTGAATCATTCCCTTACAAATGACTCAATGTTATTAGTATGTTACATCACTATTAAAAATTTGAGTAATATACCTATTTGCACAGTTCAGAAAAGAATATATTGTTAATTATTAATCCTCATTTCCTACAACTTTAGATATACTTCAGACATAAGATGGTACCGGTAGGACGCTTTTTGAATTAACGCTGTTTAGATATATCGAATTATTTCGATATATTATAAAAAAAGATATCGAGATAATAATCGATTCTGTTCACTCAATGGGGATGACTTCGCCGTTTCGATTCACGACCAAACAGTAAACGTGAGATGGTAACTTTTCTGACATTTTCTTTAATAAATACAAATTAAGGAATTTTTATTGTTCCAAATAAATTATAGTAAAATGTTTAACAAAATTTACAATTATTAAATTTACTGTTTGTTAAATTAGTATACTTTTACTATTTGACACTTTAGGTTACTTTAATCGAAATTTTTTTTGGTCAAGTATTATTTCAAAATGTGTTAAATAAACTTAATATTTTCTTAGTACTGTATTATTGTAACAGGGACAAAATCAATCTGGTACTGGTGGTACGGGAGGTGATAAGAAGGATGATAAAGATAAGAAAAAGAAGTATGAACCACCTATTCCAACAAGAGTCGGCAAAAAGAAGAGACGTACAAAAGGGCCAGATGCTGCTTTGAAGCTACCACAAGTTACACCACATACCCGTTGCAGATTGAAGCTTTTGAAATTAGAACGTATAAAAGATTATTTGTTGATGGAAGAGGAGTTTATTAGGAACCAAGAAAGACTAAAACCACAAGAAGAAAAAAATGAGGAAGAGAGGTCTAAAGTTGATGATTTACGTGGAACTCCAATGTCTGTTGGAACATTAGAAGAAATAATTGATGATAATCATGCTATAGTTTCCACATCCGTTGGTTCTGAGCATTATGTATCAATCTTATCATTTGTGGATAAGGATCAACTAGAACCTGGATGTTCAGTTTTGTTAAATCATAAAGTTCATGCTGTTGTTGGAGTTTTAGGTGATGATACAGATCCCATGGTTACAGTAATGAAACTAGAAAAAGCTCCACAAGAAACTTATGCTGATATTGGGGGTATGTAACATTTATATTGATATTAGAAATCTGTATAACAATAGATATTTATAAATGTGTTTCACTATTTAGGACTTGATACACAAATTCAAGAAATCAAGGAATCTGTAGAATTACCTTTGACACATCCAGAATATTATGAAGAAATGGGTATTAAACCCCCAAAAGGAGTCATACTATATGGTCCACCAGGAACTGGAAAAACATTATTGGCAAAAGCTGTTGCTAATCAGACTTCAGCAACTTTTCTGAGAGTTGTTGGTTCTGAGCTTATACAAAAATATTTAGGAGATGGTCCTAAACTTGTCAGAGAATTATTTAGAGTTGCAGAAGAACATGCTCCCTCTATTGTCTTCATAGATGAAATAGATGCTGTAGGTACAAAACGATATGATAGCAATAGTGGAGGAGAACGTGAAATTCAAAGAACCATGTTAGAACTTCTCAATCAACTTGATGGTATGAAAAATATTTTGAATTAAACTGTAATATTTTAATTATATTTCATGTAATAATTAAATGTCTTTCTTCATTTAGGTTTCGACAGTCGGGGAGACGTTAAAGTTGTAATGGCAACAAATAGAATTGAGACTTTAGATCCAGCATTAATTCGACCAGGTCGCATTGATAGAAAAATAGAATTTCCCTTGCCGGATGAAAAGACGAAAAGAAGAATTTTCAGCATTCACACTAGTAGGATGACCTTAGCACCTGATGTAAATTTAACAGAATTAATTATGGCTAAAGATGATCTTTCAGGTGCAGATATAAAGGTAAGACAATTAAATTATATTTTAGTCAAAAAGGATATAACAAAACATTAAAGGATATTTATGTTTTACAGGCTATATGTACTGAAGCTGGTTTAATGGCACTACGTGAACGTCGTATGAAAGTCACTAGTGATGATTTCAAAAAATCTAAAGAGAGCGTTTTGTATCGGAAAAAAGAAGGTTCTCCCGAAGGGTTATATTTATAAAAAAAAATCATTAATATTCTTTATTTACAATTCAAACGTAAAAATACCATAAACGCTAATAAAAAATACAAAACCTATATTTTGATTGATGAATTAATTGTCTTCTACTTCTGGAACATAATTTTGTATTTGTAATATATCCGTGTCACTAATATTTAATTGTTCGATGTATGGTTGAAAATATTTAAACAGTGTTTTAAGAACATTCATAGAATATGTTTTCTGTTCTTTAATGATTTGAGAAGAAGACTTTTGTATGTTGTTGGTGCCCTGAGAGTCTGTTATACACATGTAGCATGCCCCTCTTCTAGTTGCTTTAAGAATTTCATTTACGTTTGATGGATGTTCAATATCCTGCGGCATACTGTTCAATAAACTTTTAAATTTTCCTAAAATGAAAGCAGCATGGAAAGCTCCTAAGTATCCTGCATCAAAACCATCTTGAAAAGCAAAGTCTGATCCATCTTGTACTCCTTCTCTGTAACCATTCTTTAAAGAAGGATAGTACATTTAAAATCAACGTTTATATTAATTCAAATTTAATAATATGTAAACAATACCTTTTTGGCAACATCAGTAATACGATTCCAATCTTTAGCAGCAATATTCAAGGAATCTTCACTATCAGATCCATTTAAATGGCTTTCCATATTTTGTTCCCCGTATTCAATTTTATTATTATTGATAAATAATAAAAGCATGAGAACCTAACCTAACAGGCACTAAAAATAATCAAGTTGATCGTGTACCATTTAACGTTTCAAAAGTTCGATGGAAACGGAAGCCAGCACTTCGAAGGAACAAGATGCAATCAATGCAGATACAAATTCATTAGAAGCAATTGAACAAAAGTAATTCTTTATGGTTTTTTACTACAAACTAGTGACATTTATGACATACCTAATTAATAGGTTACCTTTCTTATGTTGCTCGCGCATACTACAAATCAGATAAATGTTTATGTTATTGCATAAAGGAAAAAGGCTTTAATAAATATTTAAATATGGTATTTCATATTTCAGAATTATTGCATTAGCGCAAACAAGACCAAAAGGAATATCTGATAAAGATTTAACAGTTGAAATACCAGATTTACAACCTGCTCAAAAAGCTCAAATAATAAATAAACTTTTATCTCAGGGTCACTTTGATCTATTTAAGCAAGGTGGTTCCTTGTTATACCGTTTGAAAGATCCTTCTAAAGCAAAAATAGCTAAAGGTGCAGACAATGAAGAGAAGATTGTATATTCAATAATTGAAGAGGCAGGAAACAAAGGAATCTGGATCCGTGATATAAGATTCAAATCCAATCTAATGCCAACTCAATTGAATAAAATTCTGAAAAGCTTAGAAACTAAGAAATTTATTAAAGCTGTTAAGTCAGTTGCAGCAAGCAAGAAAAAAGTATACATGCTTTACAATTTAGAACCAGACACATCTGTGACTGGTGGTGCTTGGTATCAAGATCAGGATTTTGAGGCAGAATTTGTTGATGTTCTTAATCAACAATGTTATAGATTTTTAGAAAAAAAGAGAGAACAAATGAATGCTTGTAGAGGTGGGCCAATTATGGCTAGAAATGTTACATTTGCTTCATCCAAAGAAGTTTGGAAATTTATTTCTGATTTAGGAATAAGCAAGGTTTGAGTAACTATTGTAACTTTCTTTAAATGATACATATGCATATTTTTTCAATAGAAAAAATATAATTATTTATAGGTAAAGTTATCAGTTGAAGACTTGGAAATGATATTAAACACTTTAGTTTATGATGGTAAAGTAGAACGTACTCTTTCAGGTGATGGTAACACTTTATATAGGGCAGTAGAACCTTTGTTAAATCCACCTGGATTAATTAAATCTACTTGTGGTGTTTGTCCCGTAAGTTTCTTTTTTAATTTAATCCTTTTCTTTATATTTTAATGAAAATTCGTTTGAATTATTGATGATTTAATGATAATATAAAAACATTTAAATGCAGGTGAGGAAAAATTGTTGTGATGTTGGTGATGTTACACCTACAAAGTGCCAGTACATTACAGAATGGTTAGAATAATATTTCATACTAAAAATAAAATAGTTAAAATAACAGTTTAAAATGTTTTTGTTTTAAATAATTTTCGTTCAATGGAAGTGTGAATGATTCCCGCCAAATGTAGTCAGTTTACATATTTAGACCGGATACTAATTACCAACTTCAAAAAAAAATGTATTACATTTATTTTTATATCTTTTCATGATGTTTGCACCATACTGAAAATGTTTGCACCATATAGAAAAACTGAAAACAGAAACATTTGTCGAGTTGAAAATTCTATATATATTAGTGCAACAAACATTATTAGATAATCATTTTTATTTCCCGCGTTTTAAATAAGAATTTTATGTTGGTAGCGTTATTCTTTTTATTGGCTTCCGGCTTTGAGGTGCCAGATGTGAATGCGCGCTTCCACGAGCACCGTTAAATCGTGCTTTGTCATGAGACTCGAAATGTTTCGTAAAATAATATCAAAGATTTATGTTCAACATATATGAATAGATAAAATTTCGAAGCAAGTGAATTATAACAATTTTAGTGAAAGTTTAACAGTGTTTCAAGCTTAAAGTGCGTTTATAAGTTAGCGTGCATCGCATGTGCCTGGCGGTGTTCCGGAAAGAGTATAGCACTATCTTCGACGCAGAATTGATTTGTAACTTACCAGAAACGTAAACGAGAATTACATCATTATATTGATAGATTTATAAGTGTTGACATGCCACTTCTTCGTAAACAACCGTTTCAACGACTACATGTCTCTTCAGACTTCAAAGACGACGATGAAGTTTTCCATTGCGAGGTTACCAACGAAATCTTCAAGGACTACAAGTAAGACCATGACAGCTGAGACCAATTTGAAATACGTTCTCTAGTTTCGACAGTTTCATTTCTTACGTATAAATATTTTGTGTCTTTTCAATTTTATCTTGTCCGCTCATCTCGATTATCATGAACATATAAATCGAGATATTCGTCAACGTTTCATTTTCGTATATCCGTTTAGTTTATAATGAATAGATTAAACTGAGAAGTACGCTGTATAGATTTCGATCGTTTATGTACGGCGTCATTACTCAAATGCTGGATAATTATTTAAGGAAATCATACACTGAATTATCTTGAATTAATAACATTGTATGTATAATGTTTTTATATGTATTGTGATTACAGTGAATTCTGTGAAAGAATTATTTTATGCAATTCACTTATATGGTCATGTAGTATAACAGGTAGAACTAACATGACTTATGAAGAGGCTTTACAATGTGAAGAAAATGCAAAAAAAAGCCTTAAAGAATTTCCTATGGAGGTATAATACCTAATCATAAAGTTTATTGCTATATGTGATAATTTTAACTTTGTTAATTATACATTTTATATTATAGCTACGTATTCCTATATTATACCTTGCCAGTAAAACAAACAGATCATCTTTTAATGAAATGATAGAAGATGTATATCAATTTGCAAGGGATCGTTATTTTGTAGGAGAAATGGTAGAAGCAAGTTTTACCGAGGATTCTTGGTGTGACTGTCATGTTCTACAAGTTATTGCACCTTCAGAACAACAAATTAAATCATATACTAAGGAAAACAACAGGTAGATATGTTTTCCTTATACAAGTACCTGTTGAACTAACATTATGTTTATATCTATTTATTGCATAGGAATCCACAAGAACAACAGTATCATCCACCTGCAAAATTATTTCGTTATGAAGTGGAACAGTTAGACTCTGGAGATTCTGATGTCAGTCAACTTATGATAGTAGAAGCAACACAAGTGAGAAGAAGGAAACAACACTACAGTAAAGAACGTAATAAAATATTTTTACGTCAATTATGTGAACTGAATGAAAGTGGAATATGGATTGTTAAAGTTAGTAATTATTTTGATGAAAAAAATCCCCAAAATCCATCAAGCATGTTAATAAAAACATGTTTTATATATTTCTAGGATAGTGTTTTACAAAAGTATGGTATTAATAAAGTACGTTTTGACACTATATTTGCTGGCCCCCCTCCTGATTTTACATCACGTGTTAAAAAATCTGTTAAACACAAGCAAGAATCAATAGATAAATTTCTTACATCAGATGTATCAAAACAGAAGACAGTAGAAAAGCCTGATCCTCTTAAAAAGGTGCATCAAGGAGGAGTAGATATAAAAAAGTTTAGGAAACCAAGGTAAGACAATATATATCACATTAAGGACAATTTGAAATTTTGTAGCAGCATATTAATAGTATAAAATTTGTTAATAGAATGAATGGAAAATTTAAAGAAGATCTCAAAGCAAAAGCTCTTGAAGGGAAAGCAAAAGCTCTTGAAGAGAAAGCAAAAAAACGCAAAGAAAAAAGAGTTTTGGAAATTGAACGTAAAAAGGAGGAAAAGCAGAAACAAGCAGCTTTGGCTGCATATGTAAAGCAATGGAACAAACCAAGGGAGGATCTCGAATGCGAAAATCTTTCCCCCATTCCACAACCTACACCGGTTAAGACTAGCATACCTAATGAAAAATTCGGTGATAGTGTTATGATTCTAGAATTTTTAGAATTTTTTAACAATGAATTAGAAGTCAGTGCATATTTCCCAAACGGTTTTACATTAGACTTGTTAGAAAAAGCATTGTTAGTAAAAGAAGCATCTGGACCTTGGAGTGATCTCTTACAATTACTATTAGCAAACATTTTTAAATATCAAGCAGATGAAGAAGATGAAATTCATGCTCAAGCATCTGATATAACAAGTGATACTAAAATGTATGAAGGAGTATCAATGAAAAAAGCTGTAAAATTAGCTACAATTGCTTCCAGCTGGTGTCAAATACATCAAGGTTGCGATTTATCTGAATTGACATTAGATCACGTAACTGTAAGTGAAATTTTAAGGCAACATTTATTATGTTCTGGAGGAAGAATGGGCGAAGTTGCTACTAAGTGGAGATATTCTCAAAGAGGTATATATTTATATAATTTTAATGAATCAAAGCATTACTCAGTGCTATATATAATTTCAATTCCTGCAGGGGGATATACAAATCAAGATGATCCCGCACTTCTGATGAGGATAAACGAGGCATATATTTTAAGATTATTGGGTCATCGTGACGTTCACGAATTTGATTTAAATGAAAAATTAAAAGTAGCCACGTGTCTTATAGATCAATTACTTACTTTTGCTTCAATACGAGATGTAATTGAAGAAAGACGTGAAAAACTTCATCAAGCAAAAAAAGAATTAAAGTCTTTTTTGATAGCTGAACAAAGGAAAGAGAAAGAAGAGAAGGAAAAAATGAGAGAACGCGAGAAAGATAAAGAAAGCAAAGTACCAAAGAAAGTTACACGTGGCACTTGTGAGGAGGGAAAAAAGAAAGAAGAGTATGAAAATAAATTAAAAGAACTTGAAGAAGCATCTACAGATGACAAAATGATGCTTTATTTAGGATCTGATAGAGCTCATCGTAGATACTGGAGATTTTTGTCAATACCAGGTTAGTTTGTTCTAATTGTTCAAGTCTAATAAAGTGTACATTTATGAATTTCATTTGTTTCTTATATATAGGAATATTCGTAGAGAATGATGAAATGTGGCTTGGTAATTGCTTTCCTGATGGTACCCCTTATCAACCAGAATTACAAGATGGAGAATCTACATACGCATATTTAAAAAATAAATTTGAAGATGAATTTAGTGATAAAGAAAATAGTTTTAAAAAAGCAAAAAAATCTCCTAAAAGAGTTTCATTTTCTGACAAAAATGGTCTTAAATCTCCAAGAAAAGACGTACCTCGAAAAGAGATTAAGCAAGAGCTATCCGATATTAGAAAAAATTTAATGGCTTGCACAGGAGACAAAGAATGTCCAGTACATTGGCAAAGGTCAGAAGAAAAATGGTATTTTTTCGGAAATGAGGAAGACATAGAAGCTTTAATAAATGGTTTAAGTAAACGAGGAATTAGAGAGGGTAAACTCAGAAATAATATTATACAAATAAAGACAAGTTTAATGTCTATGATCAAAGATTGTCCTAGACATAAACTTAATCCTGAAATCGTATGTATCTTCTAATATACTTTTAATCTTTTAAAAACGTTGTAGTTAAGTAAAAATTATGTGTAAATTTTGAATACAGTTTTCAGAACCTATTAAAGAATATCCTAATAAAACTATAAAAAAGAACAAATATGAAAATGCTAACTTAAACTTTTGTACTGAAATGTCAGTAAATGATGTTCTAGAACTGACTCTAAGAGATTATATTCTAGATTTCGAAGATAGAATAAAAGGGTGTGCTGTGGGACTTTTGAAAGTCAATGATCGAGAAGCATGGAGGAATGCAATTAATAACATGAAATATGATAAACAATGTGATAAATTAGTGTATGGTACAAATGAGGTTGAAGCAGATACTGCTCCTAATGTGACATTAGACAAAGTTAAGTACAAAGCCAAGCATAGCAGACCAGGAACTCCAGATTCAGAAGTTGGAAGTATTAGTATAAAAACTTATAAAGATTCAGGAAAATATTTAGGTCCACCAAGTGAAAATGAAATACTTCCAGATCCTAAACAACAAATAGCCATTAAACAAATGGCTTGTGCTATTTTACAGTTATCTCATGCCATTTGGCAAGCTTACTTAGGTGGCACATTAGTTATCAATGAGAAAGACAAAAAGTTGTCTGGTGAAGAAGTCAAAGAAAGATGGGAAGAATCACTTATGGCATCAACAAATTGGTCTCAATTATTTTTACATTTCAGTACCCTAGAAAATAGTGTCGCATGGGGTAAAAGTTTACGACATGCTCGGTGTCGAATCTGTAGGCGGCGTCGTGACGGTGATAAAATGCTACTATGCGATGGATGCAATAAAGGCCAACATTTATATTGTTTAACACCAAAACTAACTGTAATTCTTTTCTCTTATGTTCTTTCTGTTAGTTTTCGTTATATTGCAGTAAATAATCATATACATTGCCTGTAGAATGTACCAGAAGGTGATTGGTATTGTAAAGCATGTAAACCACCAACAAAACCAAAAGAAAAAATTAAAAAGCGAAAGAAATTTGAAGATGAATTAGAAGAAGACGTGATGTTAACCAAAGAAACTCGACATAATCGTGCAAAACGTATTCTAGAAAGCGAGGAAGACGAAGATCAAGAAGATGAGGAACTGGGGGAAGATAGTGAGGAAGATGTGTAAGAATTGTTTTAAAACATGTTAATCTTTTAAATGAATCAATCGTTTAATAATTATTATATGTTTCAGCAGTAGTCAACGCATGGATGTGTGTAATGTGTGTAGAAGTGGTGGAAAATTGATCAGTTGTGACACATGTTTAAAATGTTTTCATGTAGAATGTATAGAACCTCCTGTAGCAAGAATGCCTCGTGGAAGATGGATTTGTTCAGATTGCAAAGATAAGAAAGACAGAAAAATGAATATAAAATACGGTAAATATAATTACAAGATATTTAAAAATTCAGTGGCTGGAAATGTTATGATAAAAGTGAAAACGTTATGCTACTTAGTAATATTTTATTGTTTCATGTTAACATCTTAGTAAATTATAATTTAATGAACTACTAATGTAATAAAGCAGTTTCTTAGTTTTAATTGTGTTGTTAGTGAGGGGGCGTGAAAGGGAAAGGGACAAGGAGAGACTGTGCGCTGCAGCAGCACGCTCTCGCATCCATGGCTTTGCCAAGAGCCTCCTCACTACAGAATCTACAGACTGGGACGGTCTGTATTGTAACTATTATATTTTTTAGTATAAATACACCTTTTTTTACAAATATATAGTAATAATTTATATAACAATTAAACGATATATTGCTTTATACATTTGTTTGTTATTAGTAAATGTGGATAAATCAGGTTTTTCTTTACCTATTCTTATATTCTTTCAACACAATGAAATATTAATTTTGATTTTTTTTTTATAAAAAAAGAACGAACTTTGTTACTGTTGAAATTAAATTTTCGTAATGTACTGATCATTATAATTTTTGTAGCGTTTTATGTTAATTAATCAATCCAAACATGTTTAAAGCCAAAGATAGATGTTTAATTGTATATAATCTTTTTAATATGTAGATAGTAGCACTTCAGAGGATACCGAACCGAGACAAACCAGAAGAGCAGCAAAAAGGGCTGCTGAAATTGAACAAGAAGAAGAAGATAAAGGCACAATTAAAGGATCCATGGGAAGACTGCAAGAATTACTTTCTGATATTAGGCATCACAGAGATTCATGGCCTTTTCTATCACCTGTCACAAAAGATGAAGTTCCAGACTATCATGATATTATTTCTAATCCTATGGATTTCGGTACAATTAAGTACAAACTTAACAATGACGAATATGAAACATTGGAACATTTCTTCAGTGATTGTCAATTAGTGTTTGAAAATTGTCAAACTTATAATGAAGAACATAGTTCAGTCTACAAGTGAGTATAACTAGCACGAATATTTTTATACACGAGTTCGGATGCCAGAGATTGCGAGATTATCTAACAATATTGATTAATATTTGTTTGTGGTGTAATTGCTTGAACTATTTCTGGAATTTTGTGTTTGCTAACAAGAGTAATATTTTACATTAATATCTATATAATAAAAAACAGATTTGAATTACATTTTATATTCATATTTGGTTTATATAATCAAGTAACAATAATTGTATATAATACTAAAGTGGACATGGATTTGTGACTAACATAAACTAACAAGATATACAATTAAATATTTAATGTTTCATTTAGTTTTTATAAAAAAAAGAATCAACATTTTAAGCACGTTTTTATGAATAAATTTAATTAATTCCTCTCATTGTAATTGCACAAAATTTGCAATAATTTAAATATATGTTCTTCGAAACTAAAAAGAAATATAAAAAGTTATTGCAATAAACAACCAAAACAATAATCATTCAAGATCAAAATCTTTGGCCTCCGAACATTTAAAATAATACAGATTTTGGGAGTTAGACTATGTCTTTTTAAAAATAGTTACGTGTACAGAGCAGGTATGAGGTTATTGAAGTACTTTGAAAAGCGGTACAAAGAACTAGGGTTGACTTATGGTGAGGAATTGCTACGACCACCAAATACAAAGAAGCCGAAACTTGAAGAGAACGGTCTTGCAGGTAGCGAAGATGAGGACACAGAAGAAATTCAGAATTCAAGTTATATTTATTAAATATTAATTTTTATTCCTGATACGTAAATTGAATGTACCTTGATACTGGGTTTGTACACTACTGTCAAACAGTGTATAGATTTATAATTCAACAAAAGAAGTTCTGTAAAGTATATATTACTAAAAAAAAAAGACTTCGTTTACTAAGGATTAGAAAATGCTGCATAAAATTTACAAAGTTAATCTATTGACACAGGTGATAAAACATGCAAGTTTAAAAGTGCTTAAAATATTTTCTTTTTTGTTACTCTTCGAATATCCCGATTAACTTTTTTTAAGCTTGCTATAATAAAAGGCATTCACAGTATTATTTATAAAATTTTACGCATTGTATAATTGCTCTTGCGTACTTTTTAGATTTCTTAATGTAGAATGTTTTATAAACAAGTGCGTAAGCAATGAACTAATTTCATATGCTTGAGCCAGTACAAGAATAATCTTTGAGTTAGTATTATTATAAACAAATTTTTTGTTATCAAACAAGTTTTTTTACATTACATTAGTGATTATTTATTATTTTAACATTATTCATTTGAGTACATCTTACATATTCTTTCACGGAAAAAAATTCTAATAGTTACCTAAATATATTCTAAACTTTGAAAGCTTTTACTTATGCAAAATTCACATAACGTGTTTACAACACTTTACCTGCCTTTTACAGTATACCTATATACCGTGTGAAGTGCGATGACGCATAACATTGTTGATGGTCTAAAAGTTAATACATGCGTAATAGGAATCAAGACCTTTTTTATTGTGAATACAAACGAGTATTCATACGAAAATAATTAGACATTGATACAAATACAGTTACTATGTCTTTATTTATATTTATATAAAGTAGATTTTACTGGGGTTCAAGTATGTTGTTACATATTGCATAAAACTATTGGAAATTAAAAATTTTATTATTTAATCGCGTTTGTTTTCAGTTTCATCTAATTGTTAACACATTAGTGGTACTTATTTTTTTCTTTTCACAAAAATCAGCCATTTTTAAAAATTCACAAATTTTAGGCTGGCCCTACACAAAATCTACGGTACAAATTATCATTAATCTCTATATTGTACAGCAGTAGAAGTAGTTCTTTGTAATCATGTACGTTTTATACAATTAATTTGGTAATAAACTTTTAAAATAGATTTATAATTGAAAATTGTTTATAATGTTATATAAAAATTTTTTTTAAATCACACTACAATATTTTTAAATACGATTTAATGACGCATTTCTCCTGAAAATTGCTTTGCATGGATCTCATCCCATTTTTTCACATTCTCTGGATTATAAGCTGAAATGCAATAAGACAAGAAGCATTAAGTATTATATATATTAAAATTAAGGTTATCTTAAAAAATGTTTTTTAATTGCATGTAACTTACTTAGTTTTGTTATTTTATACCAAAGAGGTAATAAAAGTATTGAGCTAAGTGTCCAATATCTGATGACCCAACCACGTTTAGCTTTGAAATAGAAATGATCAAATGGAAATCGAGCCATCTTTGCAGACAATGTGTATGGGTATTTCATAGGTCTTCCAGACATGGCTAAAAATCATTTAATAATAATATTTGTCATATTTTTATAAATACATAAAAATTTGAATCTTTGCATATTTAAAAAAATGAACATGTCACTTCTATGTAAAAACATGTAATAAAATTGTTAATATTCAAAGTCATAATCAGTCTACTTAAGTCAACTCAAAAGTAGATATTTTTTGTTATTTCTTGAGAATTTAAATTAAATGTTCTACTTAACATTTTATTAATGAACATTGAGAGAAATAGGTTACACGTGAACGAACATACACGACAAATGCAAACATAATTGTATACTTGTACACTTTATGCTTCTCTTTTACTTTCATTATAGATAAATCATTTAATTATACAAAAATTGCATTGTCTATTAACCATATACAAAAAGAAATTTTTATATTATTATATTTTAAAAATATACATACATACTGCAAATAACTAAATTGCATACCTTTGACTTTCATTATATTCTATTACAATTTAGATTAAATAACAAATTATTGAATTTTGAAATAGTAATAAAATGTGACATATTACAGCATTTACCTTTTAATTAGATTGAAACTCAACCTTAACAGATCGATGAAACTACTCTATTATACACCAACGGCAGCCATAAAGTAATATTATATAACCAGTTCCTACTGAGATATATCGAAAAATATCGAATTGTGTAGAAGTCCAAAATTCAAAATCCTATTGGTTAAAAATTGGACAAATTTATAATGAAGTTATATATTCGAAGAGTAAAATTCTGTTTTGCCTTAACTTTCACATTGTTTTTTATGAAATATTGAAAAATTAACCGAGAATTATATAATAAGATGTGAAATTTAAAGTGAATTATACGAAATAAACATATTTTATTTTTTATTGGTACTCTATTTGAAAGAAATAATTTGTTTTAAATAAAGTATGTTTTTTTCTTAATATTACAATTCGTTCTATTGCTATGTGAGACTGTATAACACAATATATTTTACCTTCATAAATAGAAAACATTTTTTAATGAAAATTTATCATTTAATTCGTGATAAACTTGATAATCCTTGATAAAACGTAAAAAATAAAGAAATCTAAAGGCAGTTGCGTGGAAGTGACACCTCATATTATAGCAGTATCAATTAAGTTCTCCATATGCATGATCTCAACTAGCGCGGAAGATAAAAAGCTCTAACAAATAAGCCTGAAACAGTGGGTGTGATTACAATGAGTTTTACAGAGGTTGTAAATATTATCATTTTTATAGTTCATTTTTAAATTTAACAAATAACTTTTAGTTAAAAAATGATATTGGTTTGGTAAAAACAATATGTTACTAAATTTATAATATTACTACTTTTATGAATTTATAATATTATTATTACGTTAATTTTTTAAAATGTGCATTGATAATTGAATTAATTCATTGATTATTACGCGTAACCAGGAAAAATGTCTGCCGGATACAGAAACAGAATTATTTAATTCAAACGTATTGGAACGGTTATCCTTATCACATATCGAGGGTTTATTAATTAGACCTTTAAAATCTGGCGATTACGATAGAGGTAATGAAATGATCAAAGCTAATTGTTATTACTAATAATGTAGTTTGTTCACTAACCTTATTGAATTTATTTAAAAGGTTTTCTTCAGCTCTTAACTCAATTAACTGAAGTTGGAAATGTCAGTAGGGAACAATTTCTAAGTAAGTTGTTTAAAATTAGCTTGTCTTTAAAAAAAAAATATATGTAACATAGAAAAGCATTTGATCTTGTTTTGAAACATATAGATCACTTTCATATGATGAAAAGTACTGGTAGCTATTATATTATTGTAATAGAAGATGTAAGTATTGGAAAAATAATAGCAAGTTCAACATTAGTTGTAGAGCAGAAATTTATTCACAACTGTGCTTTGGTATGTTTTTCTTTGTCTAATATTTTTTGAAAAATAAAGTTTTCAAACAATGAGGCTGAAAAATTTGTTACAGAGAGGACGTTTAGAAGATGTGGTAGTCAATAATAAATATCGTGGTAAGCACTTAGGAAAGCTGATAGTCAAAATTGTATTACAATTAGCACATTACCTACGGTGTTATAAATTGTCATTAGATTGTAAAGATCATCTTATACCATTTTATGAAAGTTTGGGTTTTAAGCGTGAACCTAGCAATGCCAATTGTCTTAATATGAGATTCCCTATTGAAAGTACTGCGGAACAATCTCACTTATGACAATAGAAAAAAATATACTTAACAGTTGTAAAAAATGTGTACTTAACAGTTAAAGTGTAAGAAAGTATTGCTTAAAGAAATATTTACATAAATTTTACATACCTCAATTGTAAAGAGAATAATGAGATTCCTATTATTTTTATATATTTAAGACTTGTAAGTTTTATTTTAAATGTTACTGAAAACGACATATTGCAGCCATTTTATTTTTAAAAATTTGTTTCACCAGTAAATTATATCTTAATATTAATTAATATATGTGGGTTATACAGGTTATAAAAGTAATTATATGTAATTATATTTTGCTGAATACATGTATAATATTTTATAAGAATATATAATAATACAATAAACAATGTTAGAAAAACAATTAAAAATTGATTTTTAACAAATATCAATTAGTCATTAATAGAAAAAATACTTATTTTGCATTCATTATTTTTTAATTCCTTTTGTGTTGGATACATGAATGCAATTATTAAATTATGGCATTTAAATTAAAGTTTCTTAGCAGCAACATTGTGCCGTAATTTTACTGCTTCTAATTGTCTTCGTTTTGCTTCGCGTTTTCTTCCAGTTTCTGGCATTTTATTAGTTCCAGTTACTCCACTAACTGTAGTAGTACTTTCAACATTTTCTTATAGAAAAACATAAATTTTAGATGATTGAATAAATATTTATATTTATCTGTCTTATTTTGTAATACAA
>NW_017100262.1:1042902-1047119 GCF_001263275.1 Habropoda laboriosa
ATATAAACAGTTATGATTTATATATATTTACGTTTAAAATTTCAAGCAATACTTCTTCTCCAAGATTTTTCCACTGATCATTAGATTTGGGAGAATGAGGAGAAGGTGAAACATTACTTGCTCCATGGCCTGACGTGGTAGAAGGTTGTTGTTCCATATCACCCCAATTATCAGCATCCCAGTCCCAATCGCAATCTGAATTTGCGTTTGTAACATTCTGTGGATCGTGTTCATGATCGTGGTCCAATGATGTCATGCTCGTAGCACTACTTGTCGTAGCAGTTGTACTAGCACTGCTTTGTGAACTGCTAGCTTGTTCTATAATTTTGTTACATATTAATATGAAAAAAGTTTGACATTAATGAAAATGATTAAAAAAAAAAAGAAGAAACAAGTTAATTACCCAAAGATGCGGGTTTATTGAATAAAATTTTAGATGCATTATGAGAATTTGATGATTTAGGTGTATCTGATTGACTTCGATAAAATTTAGCAGTAACGGCTGTTACAGCCCACCCAGCCCATGTTGCTGCTGCATTACTAAGGCTAGGTGTAGCTGTATTTACATCTGCCTCTGAAATTATATTATTTAAATTAATAATTATGTGGACTACTGTCTTGCGTTTAGAACTCTTGAATCACACGAGTACCCATAGATTCACGTAATCCAGGATCTTCCGATACTCTTTCAAGCTTTGATAAAAATCCACGAATAGTTCGAAATGCATTATCTCTTACTCCCTTATCTACATCTGTAGTTAGTGGACACAAAGCTGGTAAAATACGATTCGCAACTTCCTGTAGTAAAAAGTATTGCTGTGTTGCAGCTAATGCTAAAATGCTCGCTCCTCTAGCCGGTGGAAACGGATCTCGTGTACCTCGAATAAATGCTCCAATTAATACCTACGGTAACGTTATTACTTGTAACTTGTATTGTTAAATAACAATTTATAATTTTTATATTTAAATAGCAATTACTTTCTGTCTAATTTGAGGATGAAGGTGTTGAGCAATTTTTCCTAAACAAACTGTAGTATTAGTACGTATGCCGCCATGTTCATCTTTCGACTGAAGTTTAGCAAAATACCTTAATGTTTCCACATTAAGATTATTATAATCTAATTTTGGTGCTAAATGTACAACTGATTTTATTGTTTGTTCCCTAACTGCAACATTTGTATCTAGAAAACCTTTGGCTACCTGCAATTAATAATATCAAAATATTTTCGACATTTTGTACTTCTACAATAGATAACTTTTAGTGACCTGTGGAAAAATAGCTTCATTGACTGTTGCTGGTTGTAAATGATCGACAAATCGATCTAATTGTTGTAGTAATCGTAATCTTGTTGCTCTATCGTTTGATGCAAACAGTTTAACAACACATGGTACAACTCTTCGCTGATATTCACCATCAGGTAGTTGACAGCCTAGTTGTAATAAAGGAGGCAATACTGCACTTCCAGCATCCCCAAATTCAAAAGCAGCCAATAATTGAGGCAAAATTTTGTATCTGCCAACGCCGTCTGGAAATGATTCTAACTGACTAGCAAGTTGTGAGAAAAATCGACCCTTATCTCCTCTTTCTTTCATTTGAATTTCTTCTAAGAATAAAAGTGCATCTACAAGTTGATTTTTAAAAAATCCTCCATTACTGCGGCAACGCGCTATTACATCGGCGGGATTTGGTCTTCTTTCTGCATTGACACTGGTTAATTCTCGATATATCACTTGCAATTGCTTTGGAATCTAAATAAATGAAAAAACATAATTATCAGCTCAAATTGAAAAATAAATGTTCATTATATAGATAATAGAAAATATACTTTATCAGTAGTTTTAAGCTGTGAACTCGAACTTAATGGACCATTATATGTTTCCCAGATCAGGCATCCAAGTCCCCACATGTCAACCGAGCTGTTTTTTATTTATTCATCAGTTTCTTAGTATTAACAATAAACCTAAATGTTTACATGTAGAAAAACTAGTATTGTAGTATACAACTTCAGAAATATAACTATCTTCTATTATTTACCAAACATGAAAATTACTTTGTCAATATTTTATATGTGAAATAAGTTGTAGCTATGAACAAAACATTCTTTTGCTCTTATCACAAATTTTTTTACCATTTGGTAGCTGGCTTTACATTTTCTTTAATATCAGGTGGATAATATGCTTGGAATGTTCCTGGAAGTGTGTTATAAGCAACATCTACTGCTGTCATATATTCAACTCCACCAAGCTTCCATTCCCCACTTTCTTCATTAACAAATACTGTCCATAAATTAACATTATTGTGTCTCAAATTACCATCATTATTTAAAAAATTCAATGCTCTCTGTTAAAATATATGCATTTCAATACATATACATTACACAATAATGTATTGTTATATATATATTTTTTCATACATACAGTAATTTGAAATATTCCCCAAGAAAAATACAAATCTCTCTTAGATTCTTCATCACTATCAGATTTCCTTGTTAGTCGATTGTATAAGGATTCTACACGTTCAGTTGCTAAATAAATTATTTTATCAGTCTGAAATTATATGAAACATTAACAGTGTGCATTTTTATTACTGATACAATTAATATGTACAACACACTATTATTATACCTCAAGACTAGAAAGATATGCAAGTATACTTGGATGTCTAAGAGTTTTTAGTCTTTTTACTGCTGAACGAGCTACATCTAGAAGATGTTCATTACCATTCTTACATTCAAAAACAAACACTGACACATCTTCACCTCCTGTAGAACCCTAAAATAAAATATTTTAGACAGTAAGAATAAAACTTTTGGACAGCAAATAAAACTTTTAGTCATTGTTTAAAAATCGAAAATATCTTTTAAAATTTTACGTCAGGTTATAATACCTTCTTCTTAGCTTTGTGTAATGTCCAGATGCTTTTACCGTCTAAACCAGAAATTGGTTCACCGATTTCATATGGAAAATCTTTGGTGGGGTCTCTCGAAAAAAAGGACCACATAATTGCAATTTAACTACTTATCTTGGTATAAATCAAGTTCATCCTTTGACTCAATACCACACCATAATGTCACTGACAGCTACGCATCAACGTATCTTCAACCGCGCTGCTACTTCGCGACGATTATGTATTTAATGTATTACTCGCGTGTAAATCAGTGTGAAATTTAAACAAATGCAGAGATTAAAATTCGTATTATATTTCAAAATATAATTTTTGTCATTTTATTTGAATACATTTTATGTCAAATATTTGTTATTTTTTAATGTTTGTCCCTAAGTATGAACGAAGTTGGTCCATCTTTGGTGACAACTTATACCTTTAAAAGTGGCAAAGAATACATTGTAAAGATAAAAGTTACTGCTTTTGAAGGATGTCAACGTAATTTGGAACTTACTATTACCGATAAATATACGGGCGAAAATTGGCAATCTTCTTATGATGCTGCATGTTTGTTCTTAATTTTTTTATATCTGATACTTAACGTAAATTATTTTGTGGTTATGCTAAAAAAATTTATTATTTCTATTTATTTAGTACAGAATTTTTATCATACAATTATGTTTTCTTTATTAATCACATGTTTCTTTACTTTTAAGACATTGAAAACTTGACACACAAAACTGGAAATTACAAACATTTTGATGTGTTCATAGCTATGTTGCAATCCGGACTATTAAAAGTAAAATTTGTATTTAAATTTTTATATAAAGTAAATGAAGTAAAAAAATGTTAATTACAGACAAGTGAATCTATTAGTTTGGATCTCCTTACATTTAAAGATCTAGAGTTGTTACATGCACGTAAACTTGAACATAATTCATGTTTAAATTTGGGTAACACAACAAACAATCGTCGATATCTTATATTAACATATACAGTAGAATTTGATAGGTGAGTATATTCAGAAAATTAAAAAAATTATATGGACTAAATGTCTGTAAATTAAAAAATATTTGCAAACATAATAACTTTCTTAAGAATTCATTATCCATTGCCTCTGGAATATTGTGGTTTACCTGATCCAATAATATTACAAGCTACTATTAGAAAATTACAAACTGAACTTGAAAGATTACAATCTACAGGAATAAATAGAAATTTGCAAAAACGTGTTGAACAACTTACAATTGCAAATCAAAAACTTATACAAGAGAATCATAGGCTTTCAAATGGAGGTAGAACCAAATATGTATTTGGATGCTTCGTAAATTGA
>NW_017100262.1:1047182-1047494 GCF_001263275.1 Habropoda laboriosa
ATTTGAAATTAATGTTGTTAAAGAGCGCGCGTCTTTCCGCACGCAAATTCAAAAACTAAAAGCTGAAAATACTGCTTTATTATTAAAAGTACAACAACTCACTGCATTTGCTAACAGAAAACCTGGAGATGGTAGTCCAGCATTAAAACGATATAATCACGCACCTTCTACGCGTTGGCGAAGCAGAAGTCGATCTTCTTCAATTTCAAGACATAAAGCATCTAGTTTATCACCAGGTGCATATCAATTTTAACATCAAAACCCTATTAATACTATAAATTTTATTTTTATACAATTTATTAAAATAATTAT
>NW_017100262.1:1047785-1057261 GCF_001263275.1 Habropoda laboriosa
TATTTCTGAAACTAGTCTACATTTTCTTGGTTTTTCGCTTGAATTTCAAGATTTATGCGATCTTTAATTTTTTTCGCGTTTCTAACGCTATCCAGACTTACTTTATTTGATTTTGTAATGGAATGTTATTTGAAGAATGAGTGTTTCACAAAAGGAAATGAGTGTGGAGTGTGAGGGAGAAAGGAATAGGCTGTAAAATGCCATAAAACAATACTGGCATATTGTAACCTTTTGTAAAATACATTTTGTCCACTTATCTTACAATAAATAATTGATTTTTTGATAAATAATTTATTTTTCCTGATGTTGAAGTCTTTTCCTTGATTTCTGTGGTGGCCTGAAAGTTCAATCTGTAATTAACACAAAAAGAACATTAATTTTTAAATTTTCAATAAAAGTTATAAACAATTTCTAACTAATCTATTGTCTGCAATTGTTAATTCAATATGAAATTTGTAAATTGAGTTATTTTATTAAGTTAAACCATGCAACAAATTTATTTAATACTACCAATAATTGTGAACTACCATCTAAATTATTACTTAACAAGAAATACTAATTATTCTTTAATTAAAGTATTTCAAAATAAACGAGAAACTTTATTTTACTCTACATTATTAGTAATGTTGAAGCAATTAAAAATGTACTGTAAGTATCAATTTTAAACATAAAATTATGCACTAATTTATAATAACAGTTATTAAAAGCGAAAAATTCAAAGAACTTCTATTTTAAAAACCAACTAACCTGATAATACTTCATTCCTGACGATGCTCTCGACGATAGTCTCGATCCTTCCGCTTTGAACGCCGATGGTAGGACTGAGCAGAACAATCCCTCTAGTCTTTCTTAGAACCCTCAAATTAAACTCTTCGAATCAAAAACATTGTGATTTCTAATGTTCCTCCCGTTGAAATACCATTCGATTTAAAGTATGCAGCCTGCGACAATATTTTCAAGATTCGCTAACAATTATTTGGAATTGCTGTTAAGGCATTCCTTACTAGTTTTGAGAATTATTGATGATAAAAAAGGGCAGTGAAATTATATGAGTAAGAACATAAATAGCAAATACTCAATGTCCTCAATAATGTACAATTTGCTAATGTAAAAATTACTGTATGTGGATTTAATTATATACAAAGTCCTATGTATATTGTGGGAAGTATTTCTTATGTACACTATAATATTATGAATGTATTTGTTGCTTTTTAATATTATTAACATTATACCTCATACTATCACAATCATTAATAAAATTTGAAGTAAAAATACAGTTAACTGAGTTTGTCTGATTTTACATTATCTTTATAATAGACTAAAGCACGATCAATTATTGATACATTTTCATTTTTTGAATTAATATTATTTTGATTTTCATTAACATGAACATTTTTCACTTGTTGATTTATTTCTTTTACTACTGGCTTCACAATCAATTTATGCTTTGTGTGTTTGGCTAATTCTTCAACAGCTTCATATAGATATTGGATTTGATTTTCTTGTTGAGATGTAATTCTGTTTAAATTTTCAATTTCATTTGTAAATGTTTGTATTTGTTGAAGACGTGCTTCTTCTTTTTTTGCTTCTTTTGCTACTTGGCGGTTATACTCCAATATTAAACAACCACCAGCAACGCTAAAGATGATAACCTCACCCATCAAATTAGCTCCCAATTCTATGGCCATTGTTTCATTCAACTTTGCAACTTTTGTGGGCTTACCAAGATTCATTACATACATTTTACCTTTTACTTCTGCCCAATGATAAACTGTAATTAAATTATAAATATATAAAATACTGTTATCTAGTTATGAAAAGTATTTTCATATAGCTAATATTAATGATGACATCAATAATGATTACATCATAATCAAATTGAATATAATTTTAAATAATTGCCTTTAACAAAAATTTATTTTACTTACATTGCGCCGGCGGTATAATAAAGTACGTTCTAAACACAGGATGATTCTTTGCTTGGTTAACAATAAACTTTGCTAAAGGTTTACTAATTTGTTTAACAAATAAAACTCCCAATTTGAGAGCCGGAAAAACACCCACTACCATTATTTTCTAATTTTATTTTTATTTATACAATTAAATTTGAAAATCACACCTCGTATCTAAAATCATATGTAAAAATCATAGGCATGAGCAAGTATTATACATATCTTAAACACGTTTTAAGTGTAGCTGAAATTACTTCAGAGTATAGCAGACGGCCATACTGACGTGATTCTAGAACAACGTGTAGTATATGGAAGTTACATTTCTATATTACTTATAGGTTAAGAAAAATTTATATATGTTTTCAGGCTTATAAATAGTTTTTTATTTTTAAATATTTATATTGACGTACAAAAATATATATAAAATACTTTTTAAGTATCAGGTACATATATTCATTTACGAATTAGCATTAATTAATTTCATGCGTACTGCACCTTCTTGTTAAAAAGTGGCTATGTTTATACTTTTGACATATATATGTCGTTGAAATAAAAAATTAAGAATAAAACGATGTGGATAATCAAACTTATTATATTGAAATGATAATACATTAAAAGTACATTTTTTCTTATATCATACTTTCAAAATTTTTAGTTTGTATAATCTTTTCAAATTATGAGTAGATTTACTTTATCATTTTTATGTCAATTTGTACACTATGTAAAAATTAATTGAATAAGAAAGGGGTAAAATATAAAATAACAAGAACACAGTATTAATTTGTGTATATCAAATCATGAACTTCATGTTAATTATATAGGTTATGTGATTACTAAAAAAAAGTGAATATTTGGAAAATTCTTAGTACAATATGTTTGTTGAAATTGCATTTATTAATTGAAACAATGTACAATAAGAAATTTAATATAGTGAATAACAACTATTTGTTTATAATATGGGGTCTAACAATGCATTTAATATTATTATGGGGTGTACTTGATGTGAATTTTCATTCTCCTATTATACAAAAACTACCAAATGTACCAATTTTAAAAAATGCACCAGCAAAAAGAATGGTTCTATTTGTAGCAGATGGCTTAAGATTTAGAACCTTCATTGAAACTCCTCCAACATTTCTAAGGTATTATAAATCATTTTTAAAATGATATTTGAAACTTGATACATTTTACATCTAAAATTATATAATTTTGGTTTTAGACATGTAATGAAAAATAAAGGTATTTGGGGTATATCTCATACTCGAATGCCAACAGAATCTAGACCAGGAATTGTTGCAATTTGTGCAGGATTATATGAAGATCCTAGTGCTATTTTTAAGGGATGGAAAGAAAATCCTGTTGATTTTGATTCTATCTTTAATCAAAGTCATTTTTCATGGGCATGGGGAAGCCCTGATATTATACCTATGTTCACAAAAGGTATTACAAATTCAGATAAAATGTTATGTAATTAAATTAAATTTATATTTCAAAAAATAGGTGCAATGGCAAATATACATGGTGACAGCTATCCCCCTGAGTGGCAGAATTTTGATATTATGCATGGTCAAATTTGGCGTTTAGATTCTTGGGTATTTGACAAATATATTGATTGGCTTAGAGAAGAAGCTTACAAATTTAAGAACACTGATCGTGTTATTTTATTTCTTCATCTCCTTGGTTGTGATACTACAGGACATACAGCAAAGCCTTATTCTAGGTATTGAAAATTAAGTAATTCATATTTTTGACATAAAAATTAAATTATATGTTTAATAAGGTTATAATTTCATTAGCTTTAAATTAAATTTGAATGCAGAGAATATGTTGATAACATGAATTATGTTGATCGAAAAATAGAAGAGGTTGTACAAATGACAGAGAATATTTTTGAAGATAATGGTACGGCGTACATTTTCACAGCTGATCATGGAATGACTGACTGGGGATCACATGGAAGTGGTTCTACAGATGAAACAGAAACTCCATTAATTGTTTGGGGTGCAGGAGTTAATGTATTTAATATTCTTCAAAATATAGAACAGGTTGACATTACCCCACTTATTTCATCTTTAATTGGTGCTCCAATTCCTGTTAATAATGAAGTATGTATAAGAATAATATTAATTGTAATATTTCTTAATCATTTATGTATCAACATGCACAATTTTTCAGGGTGTTTTACCATGGCAATATTTAAATGTTACTAATCTTAAATATATAAATTATGCTTTATTAAATAACTTAAAACAGTTAACATACCAAGTAAAAGCAAATCGTAAAATGAATTGTGAGAACAATGGATTTGCAGATTGGAGAGAAGTAGAATTAGATATGAAAATTTCTACATTGGATAAATATCTTCAAACAGAAGATTCAAACGAAACATTGAAAGAAATAGTTGATACAATTAAACTAGCTAAACAGTCTTTATTATATTTTCGACAATACCAAAGAACACGATTTTTAATATACTTGTCCATAATGTGGCTAGGATGGATAATATTATTATTTTTTAAAATAAGTGGAGCTAAACGACCTATTGTTCGTTCTTTTACTTTATTAATAATAGACATTGTCTTTATAATCCTGTTAATTATGATATTTATTGAGTATAAAGGTACAATATTTAATGATTATTTCTAATTATTCGAAAAAGTATCACTTCTAATTTTAAATGAAATAGTTTCAGATTGTGATAATTGGAGATTACCCTGTTATGCATATTTAGCTATAATCTCTTTTTGGTTAGCTATTCGAAGTGCAATTATGTACTCGATAAAATTAAAAGTGTATAATAATAAATATTATTGGGCAATGATTATAGAAACGATAATTTTATTGATAACAATTTTTATTGGATTAACATATAGGTCTGCCCTTAGCATAGGGATGTTATGCACTACTCTTGCTCATAAGATGGTGTTAAAAGATTCTCCAAGTTTGTTTCTTTGGACAGCTTTATCTTTAGCTGTTTTTCCATTACTACCTGTTGTAGAACCATATCCTCGAATTTATATTGTGTAAGTTCAAATTGTTATTAAATCATAATACTTTTGTAATTAAATATAATTTAAATATTCGTTTTCAGACTTCTCAGTGTATGTGCCGTAACTGCAATAGTTATATTAAAAATGCAATCGAAGTATAGAAAAATAGTAGAAATTTTTCGGCTAATAATTACTGGTTTAACGTATTTAGAATTTATAGATGGTCGAAATTGGATATCGTGGGTGATTTTATTAACAACACCATTATTTATTTTCACTTATCCTACACAATTAAAGAAAAGAATGCAAGGAATTATATTGGGCCTTTTCTGTCCACTTGTTCTATTATCAGCATCTTATGAACCTTTCTTTTTTATAATTCTTGCATTACATTTATCTTGTTGGCCGCAATGGAATATGCTTTTTACTCAAAGATATCAAAATACCAAAAATCTTTTAACAATGGAAGAATTACTCAAAGCAGCAATTTTTGTATCCTTTTGCGAGAAAATATTTAAATTCAACTCAAGTTATTAAGCAATTACGATTAATATCCTGAACAATTTATTATAGATGTTATATACATTGTTGTGTTTCTTTGGAACCGGAAATATGGCAAGTATCAGTTCGTTTGATCCTTCTTGGACTCGTCATTTCGTAACGGTTTTCTCTCCATTTACAATGCTCTTATTAATACTTTTAAAAATTAGCATACCTTTAATACTAATTGGATGCACAAGTCACACGCTTGGATCTTCAAGCATTTTTTTAGGGGTGCTTTTACTAGGAGACTGCCTATCATTACCACTTATGTACTGTGTTATTCCTCAAGGAAGTTGGTTGGACATTGGTAGTGCTATAAGTAGATTCACAATCGCAATTTGTCTTCCATGCCTTATAGTATTATTGCATTATTTGTCATTTCCTCTTGTAACATTTTTCCCAAACAGATTTAAGTTCCACATTAATTTAAGAAAAAAACATATTGTATAAAAAATATAGATCGTGTAAATAAAGTTGAATAACTTATTTTTAATAAAGTAATGAAGTAAGTATAATTGGTTTTTATTTGATGTAATAAAAAGTTGATACATTGTTACTATCTGTTTTAGAAACTATTGTATTTCCAATGTGTTCACTTTAAAAATTCCATATATTAGAATATAAAACACGAAATTTAATATATTTTTAAATTAGGAAATTTGAGATAGTACTTAATTTCAATGATTCATAATTCAAGACGTACTAGATACACGATATTGATTTAATAATATAACTTCTATATTTTTCAAATAAGTAATTCTTGTTCTTATAATGTGTGAGTTTATTCAACTTAAAATTTAAATTCTTTATATTTCTTTGAAGCTTTTGAATCTTGACTTTGTTGGCGTTTACGTTTGCTCTGTAAAAATGAACAAAATTAGTTTAATGTATTTTTTAATTAATATGTTAAATACTTAATAATACACTTACCTTTTGCCGTTGCACATGATCCTGAAGCATATCGGATAGGTCTTCCCTTCTTAAATGAGCTTGGCGTGATCTCATTGTTTCTTCGTACCGCGATGCCATTGCTTCAGAGTCTAAATCTAATTCGCTTGGATCTAATGCTAATTCAACAGCTCCATCTTTCTCTGTTCTTCCGTCAGATGTTGTTCCGCTCACTCCTCGGCGGGCAGCAATTACAGATGGTGGAGCTTGTCCTCCTGCTGCACCAGTCATATCATATACATGTGTACTACCCATCATGCTTGCTCCAAGACCTTCTGTTCGTCTTTCTTGCAAAACTGTATACAAAGCAGGAGTATCTCCTCCCTCCATTTCACTTTCAATTTTCTTTTTCCTTAATTCTATTGTTTCTGGCGTTTCCAATCCTGCAGGAATTGATGTAATTCCACTAGGTGTTATTAAGCCTTCTGCACCAGGTGTAACCAAACCACTTGCATCTCCATCTCCATCTTTTCCTTCTCCTTCACCTTCTCCACCTTCCTCTGCATCTTCATCTTCATCTTCATCTCCAGAAGATTCTGATTCAGGTTCACCCCACATACCTCTATCAATTTCTTCATCCATATTATCCCCACCTGGAGTACGTGATATGCCAAATACATCTCCGTATAAAGGTCTTCCTGTTTCATCCACAGGAGGTTTTCCCCAACCTCCTGCATGATAACCAAATGCACATCCTTCTGGAATAGGTGCATTCAACCCAGGTATTTTTAAATTAGGGTAACTTGGAGGTGGTCCATAACGTTGCATAGCAATTAACCATGGAGGTGGTACTTTATGACAATTAGGTCCTACTGGCATACCAAGTGCAGTACGTAGTTCATCAGACAATTCTCCAGGTTTCTTTTCCTTTAACCGTGTTTCAAATTCTTTACCCTCATAATACAAATCACCATGAATAGTCATACGAGGTTTAGTTTGCCACTTGAAAAATGCATCATGTAATTTCTGATAATCAATGTCTATTTTCCCAAGTTTAGGTCTTGCCCTTTCTCGCATTTTAGCTTTTAATGTGCGCGTATCGTCTCGTTCTTGGAGGCTTGCCCTCATTTCTGTAATACCTGTACGTTTTATAAAATCTGGTAAATCGAAAGGAGGCTTTTCTATACCACGTTTGCCCTGTAAATATTTCCTTTTAAAGCACCAATGCCTTGGTACAGGTACTGTATTACGGTGAGCTTTTAATTGTACAAGGAGTTTTGGATCTCTAGCTGTAACATCATGCATTTCCACAACATCTGGACGTCCTACAAGCTGTTTTAATTCTGCAACACTCAAACGTGTTAGTCTTTTGAGTTTTCTTTTGGAAAGACGTGGAGCCCCATTTTCTCCAGTCCCTTGCTGTTGTTGTTGTTGATTTGCATCATCATCAAAATCATCCAATGGTGGTATTTTACTAGGTACTGTTCCTGTTGTTTGTAATGTTGTTACTGGTGGATACTGCCCTATTGGTTCTCCCTTCTCTGCCTCAGTAGGTTTAGGTTCAGGTTCTGTTAATTTAAATGCTTCAAAAATTCTAGCAAATTGACGATACATTGGTTCCAAATCATTAACACTTGGAATTTCTTGAATATATTCAATTTCTGGTAAGTCTTCCTTTGATTTGGAGTTTTCTACATTGTCCTTCTTATTCTCTGCTTCTTTTCCTGCATTGTGCTTCTTTCTCTTTTTCTTTTTCTTCTTCTTTATTTTATTCAATTTCATATCTGAATCCTCTGTTGTTGTTTCAGATTCAAGTATAACATCGTCCAATTGAGAAATATCTTCTCCTGCAGTTTCATGATTAGGTGATTTTCTTAAAGAAACTATGTCATTAGGATCTCCTCCTACTTCCTTAGCTCTTTCTGTTTTGAAAGCTAGTGCTTGTTCTAATGCTGCTGGTAATTTAACAGAATCATTGTCTGCATCACGACCTGTGTCATCTGATGAATTCTGATTTTGTAATTCACTTGGTGGACTTACTTTTAAACTTAGTAAGCTGGGTAATGTCTTAGGGGGATCTATTCCGGGTACACCATGATTACTATTTGGAGGCATACTCATTAAAGATGGCATTTGATGAGCCATTTGTTGAGTCTATATTTAAAAATTATGAATTAGAGTTATTGGAAAGAATATGCAATAAGCCAAAATTTATACATATAAAATTATAATAAATATATAAGTTAATACTACAGGAATTAATATGTAAATAAGATATTCTTTCTTCATATAAAAACAAAGCTAACCTCATTTCCTGCCATATTCTCCATGTGTGACGTCACTGGACGTTTGGCTACGGGCCAGCCACCTGGCGGTCGTCGACGCCCTTGCGGTTGTTAGGTGGCTGCTAGGTGGCTACGGTGAGCGCAACGCTCTCGTAGGTCCGATCGCTGCCGAAAGAAATATATATTCCAACTCGAGGATAGTTAGAGGCGTTATGAATAAAGTAAGACTATTTTACGTGTGTTTATGATTCTCCCGTCGTAATTGAAACGAGAAACGCCTTTCGTATATTTTTATTTTAGCGGACAATGCTTTCAATGTTCCGAGTAGTATTAGACAAACGTTGTGCGATGATACACCAAACATGAGGCAAAAGATATCTCTCACTTACGTTCATACGGAGTGTGATAAAGTATATAACCATCTTGTAATGTTAGATTAGTTACGGGAAGTCGGTTGGGGCGCCGTTGGTCTGCCGTCACATCATGTTATTGTTTTCGTTGGTGTTTATATATTACAGACGATTATCGTTTAAAAAGTTTTATGTATTTGCACCTTCAGTACAAAATCCTTTAATAGGAGAAAATTTATTTACACACACAAATGATGCACTGGTGTATATAACATACATAAAAGAGTTATTTGCCGAAAGCATCATAGAAAACGTAAAACACAAATATATTCAAGAGTATGGTTCTTGCTGACGAAAGATTCCAGTCACTTCATTAATCAATTCAAAAATATCGATTATTGAAGATAATAAATTTTAAATATAAAATAAAAATAATATAAAATATTGAAAATAAATTTTTAATTGAAA